>NW_026894379.1:0-138181 GCF_032452875.1 Bos javanicus | reverse complement strand
TTGCCCTGCTGAGGCACATGATCCGTGCAGAAGAGCTACCTGATCAGCATATGAGCAGTCACATGATCAGCGCCTCTCAGTCACCTGATCACTGCATGACAGGCACGTGATTAGTGCCTGCTGATGTGCGGGATCAGCGCCTGCTCACCTGCTTGATAATCGCCAGCTGGGCCGTAGGATTCATGCCTGCTCAGCTGCCTGATAATCGCCAGCTGGGCCGCAGGATTCATGCCTGCTCAGCTGCCTGATAATCGCCAGCTGGGCCGCCGGATTCATGCCTGCTCAGCTGCCTGATAATCGCCAGCTGGGCCGCAGGATTCATGCCTGCTCAGCTGCCTGATAATCGCCAGCTGGGCCGCAGGATTCATGCCGGCTCAGCTGCCTCATAATCGCCAGCTGGGCCGCAGGATTCATGCCTGCTCAGCTGCCTCATAATCGCCAGCTGGGCCGCAGGATTCATGCCTGCTCAGCTGCCTGATAAAACCAGCTGGGCCGTAGGATTCATGTCTGCTCAGCTGCCTGATAATCGCCAGCTGAGCCGCAGGATTCATGCCTGCTCAGCTGCCTGATTATCGCCAGCTGGGCCGCAGGATTCATGCCTGCTCAGCTGCCTGATAATCGCCAGCTGGGCCGCAGGATTCATGCCTGCTCAGCTGCCTGATAATCGCCAGCTGGGCCGCAGGATTCATGCCTGCTCAGCTGCCTGATAATCGCCAGCTGGGCCGCAGGATTCATGCCTGCTCAGCTGCCTGATAATCGCCAGCTGGGCCGCAGGTTTCATGCCTGCTCAGCTGCTTGATTCTTGCCTGCTGAGGCACATGATCCGTGTAGGAGACCTACCTGATCAGCACATGAGCAGTCACATGATCAGCGCCTCTCAGTCACCTGATCACTGCATGACAGGCAGGTGATCAGTGCCTGCTGAGGTGCGGGATCAGCGCCTGCACACCTGCCTGATAATCGCCAGCTGGGCCGCAGGATTCATGCCTGCTCAGCTGCCTGATAATCGCCAGCTGGGCCGCAGGATTCATGCCTGCTCAGCTGCCTGATAATCGCCAGCTGGGCCGCAGGATTCATGCCTGCTCAGCTGCCTGATAATCGCCAGCTGGGCCGCAGGATTCATGCCTGCTCAGCTGCCTGATAATCGCCAGCTGGGCCGCAGGATTCATGCCTGCTCAGCTGCCTGATAATCGCCAGCTGGGCCGCAGGATTCATGACTGCTCAGCTGCCTCATAATCGCCAGCTGGGCCGCAGGATTCATGCCTGCTCAGCTGCCTGATAATAGCCAGCTGGGCCGTAGGATTCATGTCTGCTCAGCTGCCTGATAATCGCCAGCTGGGCCGCAGGATTCATGCCTGCTCAGCTGCCTGATAATCGCCAGCTGGGCCGCAGGATTCATGCCTGCTCAGCTGCCTGATAATCGCCAGCTGGGCCGCAGGATTCATGCCTGCTCAGCTGCCTGATAATCGCCAGCTGGGCCGCAGGATTCATGCCTGCTCAGCTGCCTGATAATCGCCAGCTGGGCCGCAGGATTCATGCCTGCTCAGCTGCCTGATAATCACCAGCTGGGCCGCAGGATTCATGCCTGCTCAGCTGCTTGATTCTTGCCTGCTGAGGCACATGATCCGTGCAGGAGACCTACCTGATCAGCACATGAGCAGTCACATGATCAGCGCCTCTCAGTCACCTGATCACTGCATGACAGGCAGGTGATCAGTGCCTGCTGAGGTGCGGGATCACCGCCTGCTCAGCTGCCTGATAATCGCCAGCTGGGCCGCAGGATTCATGCCTGCTCAGCTGCCTGATAATCGCCAGCTGGGCCGCAGGATTCATGCCTCCTCAGCTGCCTGATAATCGCCAGCTGGGCCGCAGTATTCATGCCTGCTCAGCTGCCTGATAATCGCCAGCTGGGCCGCAGGATTCATGCCTGCTCAGCTGCCTGATAATCGCCAGCTCGGCCGCAGGATTCATGCCTGCTCAGCTGCTTGATTCTTGCCTATTGAGGCACATCATCGGTGCAGAAGAGCTACCTGATCAGCACATGAGCAGTCACATGATCAGTGCCTCTCAGTCACCTGATCACTGCTTACAGGGACGTGATTAGTGCCTGCTGATGTGCGGGATCAGCGCCTGCTCACCTGCTTGATAATCGCCAGCTGGGCCGCAGGATTCATGCCTGCTCAGCTGCCTGATAATCGCCAGCTGCGCCACAGGATTCATGCCTGCTCAGCTGCCTGATAATCGCCAGCTGGGCCGCAGGATTCATGCCTGCTCAGCTGCCTGATAATCGCCAGCTGGGACGCAGGATTCATGCCTGCTCAGCTGCCTGATATCCGCCAGCTGGGCCGCAGGATTCATGCCTGCTCAGCTGCCTGATAATCGCCAGCTGGGCCCCAGATTCATGCCTGCTCAGCTGCCTGATAATCGCCAGCTCGGCCGCAGGATTCATGCCTGCTCAGCTGCCTGATAATCGCCAGCTGGGCCGCAGGATTCATGCCTGCTCAGCTGCCTGATAATCGCCAGCTGGGCCGCAGGATTCATGCCTGCTCAGCTGCCTGATAATCGCCAGCTGGGCCGCAGGATTCATGCCTGCTCTGCTGCCTGATAATCGCCAGCTGGGCCGCAGGATTCATGCCTGCTCAGCTGCCTGATAATCGCCAGCTGGGCCGCAGGATTCATGCCTGCTCAGCTGCCTGATAATCACCAGCTGGGCCGCAGGATTCATGCCTGCTCAGCTGCTTGATTCTTGCCTGCTGAGGCATATGATCCGTGCAGGAGAGCTACCTGATCAGCACATGAGCAGTCACATGATCAGCGCCTCTCAGTCACCTGATCACTGCATGACAGGCACGTGATTAGTGCCTGCTGATGTGCGGGATCAGCGCCTGCTCACCTGCCTGATAATCGCCAGCTGGGCCGCATGATTCATGCCTGCTCAGCTGCCTGATAATCGCCAGCTGGGCCACAGGATTCATGCCTGCTCAGCTGCCTGATAATCGCCAGCTGGGCCGCAGGATTCATGCCTGCTCAGCTGCCTGATAATCGCCAGCTGGGCCGCAGGATTCATGCCTGCTCAGCTGCCTGATAATCGCCAGCTGGGCCGCAGGATTCATGCCTGCTCAGCTGCCTGATAATCGCCAGCTGGGCCGCAGGATTCATGCCTGCTCAGCTGGCTGATAATCGCCAGCTGGGCCGCAGGATTCATGCCTGCTCAGCTGCCTGATAATCACCAGCTGGGCCGCAGGATTCATGCCTGCTCAGCTGCTTGATTCTTGCCTGCTGAGGCACATGATCCGTGCAGGAGACCTACCTGATCAGCACATGAGCAGTCACATGATCAGCGCCTCTCAGTCACCTGATCACTGCATGACAGGCACGTGATCAGTGCCTGCTGAGGTTCGGGATCAGCGCCTGCTCACCTGCCTGATAATCGCCAGCGGGCCGCAGGATTCATGCCTGCTCAGCTGCCTGATAATCGCCAGCTGGGCCGCAGGATTCATGCCTGCTCAGCTGCCTGATAATCGCCAGCTGGGCCGCAGGATTCATGCCTGCTCAGCTGCCTGATAATCGCCAGCTGGGCCGCAGGATTCATGCCTGCTCAGCTGCCTGATAATCGCCAGCTGGGCCGCAGGATTCATGCCTGCTCAGATGCCTGATAATCGCCAGCTGGGCCGCAGGATTCTTGCCTGCTCAGCTGCCTGATAATCGCCAGCTGGGCCGCAGGATTCATGCCTGCTCAGCTGCCTGATAATCGCCAGCTGGGCCGCAGGATTCATGCCTGCTCAGCTGCCTGATAATCGCCAGCTGGGCCGCAGGATGCCTGCTCAGCTGCCTGATATCGCGCAGCTGGGCCGCAGGATTCATGCCTGCTCAGCTGCCTGATAATCGCCAGCTGGGCCGCAGGATTCATGCCTGCTCAGCTGCGGATAACCGCCAGCTGGGCCGCAGGATTCATGCCTGCTCAGCTGCCTGATAATCGCCAGCTGGGCCGCAGGATTCATGCCTGCTCAGCTGCTTGATTCTTGCCTGCTGAGGCACATGATCCGTGCAGGAGACCTACCTGATCAGCACATGAGCAGTCACATGATCAGCGCCTCTCAGTCACCTGATCACTGCATGACAGGCACGTGATCAGTGCCTGCTGAGGTTCGGGATCAGCGCCTGCTCACCTGCCTGATAATCGCCAGCTGGGCCGCAGGATTCATGCCTGCTCAGCTGCCTGATAATCGCCAGCTGGGCCGCAGGATTCATGCCTGCTCAGCTGCCTGATAATCGCCAGCTGGGCCGCAGGATTCATGCCTGTTCAGCTGCCTGATAATCGCCAGCTGGGCCGCAGGATTCATGCCTGCTCAGCTGCCTGATAATCGCCAGCTGGGCCGCAGGATTCATGCCTGCTCAAATGCCTGATAATCGCCAGCTGGGCCGCAGGATTCATGCCTGCTCAGCTGCCTGATAATCGCCAGCTGGGCCGCAGGATTCATGCCTGCTCAGCTGCCTGATAATCGCCAGCTGGGCCGCAGGATTCATGCCTGCTCAGCTGCCTGATAATCGCCAGCTGGGCCGCAGGATTCATGCCTGCTCAGCTGCCTGATAATCGCCAGCTGGGCCGCAGGATTCATGCCTGCTCAGCTGCCTGATAATCGCCAGCTGGGCCGCGCAGGATTCATGCCTGCTCAGCTGCCTGATAATCGCCAGCTGGGCCGCAGGATTCATGCCTGCTCAGCTGCTTGATTCTTGCCTGCTGAGGCACATGATCCGTGCAGGAGACCTACCTGATCAGCACATGAGCAGTCACATGATCAGCCCCTCAGTCACCTGATCACTGCATGACAGGCACGTGATCAGTGCCTGCTGAGGTGCGGGATCAGCGCCTGCTCAGCTGCCTGATAATTGCCAGCTGGGCCGCACGTTTCATGCCTGCTCAGCTGCCTAATAACCGCCAGCTGGGCCGCAGGATTCATGCCTCCTCAGCTGCCTGATAATCGCCAGCTGGGCCGCAGGATTCATGCCTGCTCAGCTGCCTGATAATCGCCAGCTGGGCCGCAGGATTCATGCCTGCTCAGCTGCCTGATAATCGCCAGCTGGGCCGCAGGATTCATGCCTGCTCAGCTGCCTGATAATCGCCAGCTGGGCCGCAGGATTCATGCCTGCTCAGCTGGCTGATAACCGCCAGCTGGGCCGATTCATGCCTGCTCAGCTGCCTGATAACGCCAGCTGGGCCGCAGGATTCATGCCTGCTCAGCTGCTTGATTCTTGCCTGCTGAGGCACATGATCCGTGCAGGAGACCTACCTGATCAGCACATGAGCAGTCACATGATCAGCGCCTCTCAGTCACCTGATCACTGCATGACAGGCACGTGATCAGTGCCTGCTGAGGTGCGGGATCAGGGCCTGCTCACCTGCCTGATAATCGCCAGCTGGGCCGCAGGATTCATGCCTGCTCAGCTGCCTGATAATCGCCAGCTGGGCCGCAGGATTCATGCCTGCTCAGCTGCCTGATAATCGCCAGCTGGGCCGCAGGATTCATGCCTGCTCAGCTGCCTGATAATCGCCAGCTGGGCCGCAGGATTCATGCCTGCTCAGCTGCCTGATAATCGCCAGCTGGGCCGCAGGATTCATGCCTGCTCAGCTGCCTGATAATCGCCAGCTGGGCCGCAGGATGCATGCCTGCTCAGATGCCTGATAATCGCCAGCTGGGCCGCAGGATTCATGCCTGCTCAGCTGCCTGATAATCGCCAGCTGGGCCGCAGGATTCATGCCTGCTCAGCTGCCTGATAATCGCCAGCTGGGCCGCAGGATTCATGCCTGCTCAGCTGCCTGATAATCGCCAGCTGGGCCGCAGGATTCATGCCTGCTCAGCTGCCTGATAATCGCCAGCTGGGCCGCAGGATTCATGCCTGCTCAGCTGCCTGATAATCGCCAGCTGGGCCGCAGGATTCATGCCTGCTCAGCTGCCTGATAATCGCCAGCTGGGCCGCAGGATTCATGCCTGCTCAGCTGCTTGATTCTTGCCTGCTGAGGCACATGATCCGTGCAGGAGACCTACCTGATCAGCACATGAGCAGTCACATGATCAGCGCCTCTCAGTCACCTGATCACTGCATGACAGGCACGTGATCAGTGCCTGCTGAGGTGCGGGATCACGCCTGCTCACCTGCCTGATAATCGCCAGCTGGGCCGCAGGATTCATGCCTGCTCAGCTGCCTGATAATCGCCAGCTGGGCCGCAGGATTCATGCCTGCTCAGCTGCCTGATAATCGCCAGCTGGGCCGCAGGATTCATGCCTGCTCAGCTGCCTGATAATCGCCAGCTGGGCCGCAGGATTCATGCCTGCTCAGCTGCCTGATAATCGCCAGCTGGGCCGCAGGATTCATGCCTGCTCAGCTGCCTGATAATCGCCAGCTGGGCCGCAGGATTCATGCCTGCTCAGCTGCCTGATAATCGCCAGCTGGGCCGCAGGATTCATGCCTGCTCAGCTGCCTGATAATCGCCAGCTGGGCCGCAGGATTCATGCCTGCTCAGCTGCCTGATAATCGCCAGCTGGGCCGCAGGATTCATGCCTGCTCAGCTGCCTGATAATCGCCAGCTGGGCCGCAGGATTCATGCCTGCTCAGCTGCCTGATAATCGCCAGCTGGGCCGCAGGATTCATGCCTGCTCAGCTGCCTGATAATCGCCAGCTGGGCCGCAGGATTCATGCCTGCTCAGCTGCCTGATAATCGCCAGCTGGGCCGCAGGATTCATGCCTGCTCAGCTGCCTGATAATCGCCAGCTGGGCCGCAGGATTCATGCCTGCTCAGCTGCCTGATAATCGCCAGCTGGGCCGCAGGATTCATGCCTGCTCAGCTGCCTCATAATCGCCAGCAGGGCCGCAGGATTCATGCCTGCTCAGCTGCCTGATAATCGCCAGCTGGGCCACAGGATTCATGCCTGCTCAGCTGCCTGATAATCGCCAGCTGGGCCGCAGGATTCATGCCTGCTCAGCTGCTTGATTCTTGCCTGCTGAGGCACATGATCCGTGCAGAAGAGCTACCTGATCAGCATATGAGCAGTCACATGATCAGTGCCTCTCAGTCACCTGATCACTGCATTACAGGGACGTGATTAGTGCCTGCTGAGGTGCGGGATCAGCGCCTGCTCACCTGCTTGATAATCGCCAGCTGGGCCGCAGGATTCATGCCTGCTCAGCTGCCTGATAATCGCCAGCTGGGCCGCAGGATTCATGCCTGCTCAGCTGCCTGATAATCGCCAGCTGGGCCGCAGGATTCATGCCTGCTCAGCTGCCTGATAATCGCCAGCTGGGCCGCAGGATTCATGCCTGCTCAGCTGCCTGATAATCGCCAGCTGGGCCGCAGGATTCATGCCTGCTCAGCTGCCTCATAATCGCCAGCTGGGCCGCAGGATTCATGCCTGCTCAGCTGCCTGATAATCGCCAGCTGGGCCGCAGGATTCATGCCTGCTCAGCTGCCTGATAATCGCCAGCTGGGCCGCAGGATTCATGCCTGCTCAGCTGCCTGATAATCGCCAGCTGGGCCGCAGGATTCATGCCTGCTCAGCTGCCTGATAATCGCCAGCTGGGCCGCAGGATTCATGCCTGCTCAGCTGCCTGATAATCGCCAGCTGGGCCGCAGGATTCATGCCTGCTCAGCTGCCTGATAATCGCCAGCTGGGCCGCAGGATTCATGCCTGCTCAGCTGCCTGATAATCACCAGCTGGGCCGCAGGATTCATGCCTGCTCAGCTGCCTGATAATCGCCAGCTGGGCCGCAGGATTCATGCCTGCTCAACTGCCTGATAATCGCCAGCTGAGCCGCAGGATTCATGCCTGATCAGCTGCCTGATAATCGCCAGCTCGGCCGCAGGATTCAGGCACTGCTCAGCTGCCTGATGAGGTGGGCGGGATCAGCGCCTGCTCAGCTGCCTGATAATCGCCAGCTGGGCCGCAGGATTCATGCCTGCTCAGCTGCCTGATAATCGCCAGCTGGGCCGCAGGATTCATGCCTGCTCAGCTGCCTGATAATCGCCAGCTGGGCCGCAGGATTCATGCCTGCTCAGCTGCCTGATAACCGCCAGCTGGGCCGCAGGATTCATGCCTGCTCAGCTGCCTGATAATCGCCAGCTGGGCCGCCGGATTCATGCCTGCTCAGCTGCCTGATAATCGCCAGCTGGGCCGCAGGATTCATGCCTGCTCAGCTGCCTGATAATCGCCAGCTGGGCCGCAGGATTCATGCCTGCTCAGCTGCCTGATAATAGCCAGCTGGGCCGTAGGATTCATGCCTGCTCAGCTGCCTGATAATCGCCAGCTGGGCCGCAGGATTCATGCCTGCTCAGCTGCCTGATAATCGCCAGCTGGGCCGCAGGATTCATGCCTGCTCAGCTGCCTGATAATCGCCAGCTGGGCCGCAGGATTCATGCCTGCTCAGCTGCCTGATAATCGCCAGCTGGGCCGCAGGATTCATGCCTGCTCAGCTGCCTGATAATCGCCAGCTGGGCCGCAGGATTCATGCCTGCTCAGCTGCCTGATAATCGCCAGCTGGGCCGCAGGATTCATGCCTGCTCAGCTGCTTGATTCTTGCCTGCTGAGGCACATGATCCGTGCAGGAGACCTACCTGATCAGCACATGAGCAGTCACATGATCAGCGCCTCTCAGTCACCTGATCACTGCATGACAGGCAGGTGATCAGTGCCTGCTGAGGTGCGGGATCAGCGCCTGCTCAGCTGCCTGATAATCGCCAGCTGGGCCGCAGGATTCATGCCTGCTCAGCTGCCTGATAATCGCCAGCTGGGCCGCAGGATTCATGCCTCCTCAGCTGCCTGATAATCGCCAGCTGGGCCGCAGGATTCATGCCTGCTCAGCTGCCTGATAATCGCCAGCTGGGCCGCAGGATTCATGCCTGCTCAGCTGCCTGATAATCGCCAGCTGGGCCGCAGGATTCATGCCTGATCAGCTGCCTGATTCTTGCCTGCTGAGGCACATGATCGTGCAGGCGAGCTACCTGATCAGCACATGAGCAGTCACATGATCTGCGCCTCTCAGTCACCTGATCACTGCTCAGGCACTGATCAGTGCCTGCTGGGCGCGGGATCAGCGCCTGCTCAGCTGCCTGATAATCGCCAGCTGGGCCGCAGGATTCATGCCTGCTCAGCTGCCTGATAATCGCCAGCTGGGCCGCAGGATTCATGCCTGCTCAGCTGCCTGATAATCGCCAGCTGGGCCGCAGGATTCATGCCTGCTCAGCTGCCTGATAATCGCCAGCTGGGCCGCAGGATTCATGCCTGCTCAGCTGCCTGATAATCGCCAGCTGGGCCGCAGGATTCATGCCTGCTCAGCTGCCTGATAATCGCCAGCTGGGCCGCAGGATTCATGCCTGCTCAGCTGCCTGATAATCGCCAGCTGGGCCGCAGGATTCATGCCTGCTCAGCTGCCTGATAATCGCCAGCTGGGCCGCAGGATTCATGCCTGCTCAGCTGCCTGATAATCGCCAGCTGGGCCGCAGGATTCATGCCTGCTCAGCTGCCTGATAATCGCCAGCTGGGCCGCAGGATTCATGTCTGCTCAGCTGCCTGATAATCGCCAGCTGGGCCGCAGGATTCATGCCTGCTCAGCTGCCTGATAATCGCCAGCTGGGCCGCAGGATTCATGCCTGCTCAGCTGCCTGATATCGCCAGCTGGGCCGCAGGATTCATGCCTGCTCAGCTGCCTGATAATCGCCAGCTGGGCCGCAGGATTCATGCCTGCTCAGCTGCCTGATAATCGCCAGCTGGGCCGCAGGATTCATGCCTGCTCAGCTGCCTGATAATCGCCAGCTGGGCCGCAGGATTCATGCCTGCTCAGCTGCTTGATTCTTGCCTGCTGAGGCACATGATCCGTGCAGGAGAGCTGCCTGATCAGCACATGAGCAGTCACATGATCAGCGCCTCTCAGTCACCTGATCACTGCATGACAGGCACGTGATCAGTGCCTGCTGAGGTGCGGGATCAGCGCCTGCTCAGCTGCCTGATAATCGCCAGCTGGGCCGCAGTATTCATGCCTGCTCAGCTGCCTGATAATCGCCAGCTGGGCCGCAGGATTCATGCCTGCTCAGCTGCCTGATAATCGCCAGCTGGGCCGCAGGATTCATGCCTGCTCAGCTGCCTGATAATCGCCAGCTGGGCCGCAGGATTCATGCCTGCTCAGCTGCCTGATAATCGCCAGCTGGGCCGCAGTATTCATGCCTGCTCAGCTGCTTGATTCTTGCCTGCTGAGGCACATGATCCGTGCAGGAGACTTACCTGATCAGCACATGAGCAGTCACATGATCAGCGCCTCTCAGTCACCTGATCACTGCATGACAGGCAGGTGATCAGTGCCTGCTGAGGTGCGGGATCAGCGCCTGCTCAGCTGCCTGTTAATCGCCAGCTGGGCCGCAGGATTCATGCCTGCTCAGCTGCCTGATAATCGCCAGCTGGGCCGCAGGATTCATGCCTGCTCAGCTGCCTGATAATCGCCAGCTGGGCCGCAGGATTCATGCCTGCTCAGCTGCCTGATAATCGCCAGCTGGGCCGCAGGATTCATGCCTGCTCAGCTGCCTGATAATCGCCAGCTGGGCCGCAGGATTCATGCCTGCTCAGCTGCCTGATCATGCCAGCTGGGCACAGGATCATGCCTGCTCAGCTGCCTGAGCACATGAGCAGTGCGGGATCAGCGCCTGCTCAGCTGCCTGATCACTGCTCAGCTGCCTGATAATCGCCAGCTGGGCCGCAGGATTCATGCCTGCTCAGCTGCCTGATAATCGCCAGCTGGGCCGCAGGATTCATGCCTGCTCAGCTGCCTGATAATCGCCAGCTGGGCCGCAGGATTCATGCCTGCTCAGCTGCCTGATAATCGCCAGCTGGGCCGCAGGATTCATGCCTGCTCAGCTGCCTGATAATCGCCAGCTGGGCCGCAGGATTCATGCCTGCTCAGCTGCCTGATAATCGCCAGCTGGGCCGCAGGATTCATGCCTGCTCAGCTGCCTGATAATCGCCAGCTGGGCCGCAGGATTCATGCCTGCTCAGCTGCCTGATAATCGCCAGCTGGGCCGCAGGATTCATGCCTGCTCAGCTGCCTGATAATCGCCAGCTGGGCCGCAGGATTCATGCCTGCTCAGCTGCCTGATAATCGCCAGCTGGGCCGCAGGATTCATGCCTGCTCAGCTGCCTGATAATCGCCAGCTGGGCCGCAGGATTCATGCCTGCTCAGCTGCCTGATAATCGCCAGCTGGGCCGCAGGATTCATGCCTGCTCAGCTGCCTGATAATCGCCAGCTGGGCCGCAGGATTCATGCCTGCTCAGCTGCCTGATAATCGCCAGCTGGGCCGCAGGATTCATGCCTGCTCAGCTGCTTGATTCTTGCCTGCTGAGGCACATGATCCGTGCAGGAGACCTACCTGATCAGCACATGAGCAGTCACATGATCAGCGCCTCTCAGTCACCTGATCACTGCATGACAGGCAGGTGATCAGTGCCTGCTGAGGATCAGCGCCTGCTCAGCTGCCTGATAATCGCCAGCTGGGCCGCAGGATTCATGCCTGCTCAGCTGCCTGATAATCGCCAGCTGGGCCGCAGGATTCATGCCTGCTCAGCTGCCTGATAATCGCCAGCTGGGCCGCAGGATTCATGCCTGCTCAGCTGCCTGATAATCGCCAGCTGGGCCGCAGGATTCATGCCTGCTCAGCTGCCTGATAATCGCCAGCTGGGCCGCAGGATTCATGCCTGCTCAGCTGCCTGATAATCGCCAGCTGGGCCGCAGGATTCATGCCTGCTCAGCTGCCTGATAACGCCAGCTGGGCCGCAGGATTCATGCCTGCTCAGCTGCCTGATAATCGCCAGCTGGGCCGCAGGATTCATGCCTGCTCAGCTGCCTGATAATCGCCAGCTGGGCCGCAGGATTCATGCCTGCTCAGCTGCCTGATAATCGCCAGCTGGGCCGCAGGATTCATGCCTGCTCAGCTGCCTGATAATCGCCAGCTGGGCCGCAGGATTCATGCCTGCTCAGCTGCCTGATAATCGCCAGCTGGGCCGCAGGATTCATGCCTGCTCAGCTGCCTGATAATCGCCAGCTGGGCCGCAGGATTCATGCCTGCTCAGCTGCCTGATAATCGCCAGCTGGGCCGCAGGATTCATGCCTGCTCAGCTGCTTGATTCTTGCCTGCTAGGCACATGATCCGTGCAGGAGACCTACCTGATCAGCACATGAGCAGTCACATGATCAGCGCCTCTCAGTCACCTGATCACTGCATGACAGGCAGGTGATCAGTGCCTGTTGAGGTGCGGGATCAGCGCCTGCTCAGCTGCCTGATAATCGCCAGCTGGGCCGCAGGATTCATGCCTGCTCAGCTGCCTGATAATCGCCAGCTGGGCCGCAGGATTCATGCCTGCTCAGCTGCCTGATAATCGCCAGCTGGGCCGCAGGATTCATGCCTCCTCAGCTGCCTGATAATCGCCAGCTGGGCCGCAGGATTCATGCCTGCTCAGCTGCCTGATAATCGCCAGCTGGGCCGCAGGATTCATGCCTGCTCAGCTGCCTGATTCTTGCCTGCTGAGGCACATGATCCGTGTAGAAGAGCTACCTGATCAGCACATGAGCAGTCACATGATCAGTGCCTCTCAGTCACCTGATCACTGCCAGGATGATCAGTGCCTGCTGAGGTGCGGGATCAGCGCCTGCTCAGCTGCCTGATAATCGCCAGCTGGGCCGCAGGATTCATGCCTGCTCAGCTGCCTGATAATCGCCAGCTGGGCCGCAGGATTCATGCCTGCTCAGCTGCCTGATAATCGCCAGCTGGGCCGCAGGATTCATGCCTGCTCAGCTGCCTGATAATCGCCAGCTGGGCCGCAGGATTCATGCCTGCTCAGCTGCCTGATAATCGCCAGCTGGGCCGCAGGATTCATGCCTGCTCAGCTGCCTGATAATCGCCAGCTGGGCCGCAGGATTCATGCCTGCTCAGCTGCCTGATAATCGCCAGCTGGGCCGCAGGATTCATGCCTGCTCAGCTGCCTGATAATCGCCAGCTGGGCCGCAGGATTCATGCCTGCTCAGCTGCCTGATAATCGCCAGCTGGGCCGCAGGATTCATGCCTGCTCAGCTGCCTGATAATCGCCAGCTGGGCCGCAGGATTCATGCCTGCTCAGCTGCCTGATAATCGCCAGCTGGGCCGCAGGATTCATGCCTGCTCAGCTGCCTGATAATCGCCAGCTGGGCCGCAGGATTCATGCCTGCTCAGCTGCCTGATAATCGCCAGCTGGGCCGCAGGATTCATGCCTGCTCAGCTGCTTGATTCTTGCCTGCTGAGGCACATGATCCGTGCAGGAGAGCTACCTGATCAGCACATGAGCAGTCACATGATCAGCGCCTCTCAGTCACCTGATCACTGCATGACAGGCACGTGATTAGTGCCTGCTGATGTGCGGGATCAGCGCCTGCTCAGCTGCCTGATAATCGCCAGCTGGGCCGCAGGATTCATGCCTGCTCAGCTGCCTGATAATCGCCAGCTGGGCCGCAGGATTCATGCCTGCTCAGCTGCCTGATAATCGCCAGCTGCAGGATTCATGCCTGCTCAGCTGCCTGATAATCGCCAGCTGGGCCGCAGGATTCATGCCTGCTCAGCTGCCTGATAATCGCCAGCTGGGCCGCAGGATTCATGCCTGCTCAGCTGCCTGATAATCGCCAGCTGGGCCGCAGGATTCATGCCTGCTCAGCTGCCTGATAATCGCCAGCTGGGCCGCAGGATTCATGCCTGCTCAGCTGCCTGATAATCGCCAGCTGGGCCGCAGGATTCATGCCTGCTCAGCTGCTTGATTCTTGCCTGCTGAGGCACATGATCCGTGCAGGAGAGCTACCTGATCAGCACATGAGCAGTCACATGATCATCGCCTCTCAGTCACCTGATCACTGCATGACAGGCACGTGATCAGTGCCTGCTGAGGTGCGGGATCAGCGCCTGCTCACCCGCCTGATAATCGCCAGCTGGGCTGCAGGATTCATGCCTGCTCAGCTGCCTGATAATCGCCAGCTGGGCCGCAGGATTCATGCCTGCTCAGCTGCCTGATAATCGCCAGCTGGGCCGCAGGATTCATGCCTGCTCAGCTGCCTGATAATCGCCAGCTGGGCCGCAGGATTCATGCCTGCTCAGCTGCCTGATAATCGCCAGCTGGGCCGCAGGATTCATGCCTGCTCAGCTGCCTGATAATCGCCAGCTGGGCCGCAGGATTCATGCCTGCTCAGCTGCCTGATAATCGCCAGCTGGGCCGCAGGATTCATGCCTGCTCAGCTGCCTGATAATCGCCAGCTGGGCCGCAGGATTCATGCCTGCTCAGCTGCCTGATAATCGCCAGCTGGGCCGCAGGATTCATGCCTGCTCAGCTGCCTGATAATCGCCAGCTGGGCCGCAGGATTCATGCCTGCTCAGCTGCTTGATTCTCGCCTGCTGAGGCACATGATCCGTGCAGGAGACCTACCTGATCAGCACATGAGCAGTCACATGATCAGCGCCTCTCAGTCACCTGATCACTGCATGACAGGCACGTGATCAGTGCCTGCTGGGGTGCGGGATCAGCGCCTGCTCACCTGCCTGATAATCGCCAGCTGGGCCGCAGGATTCATGCCTGCTCAGCTGCCTGATAATCGCCAGCTGGGCCGCAGGATTCATGCCTGCTCAGCTGCCTGATAATCGCCAGCTGGGCCGCAGGATTCATGCCTGCTCAGCTGCCTGATAATCGCCAGCTGGGCCGCAGGATTCATGCCTGCTCAGCTGCCTGATAATCGCCAGCTGGGCCGCAGGATTCATGCCTGCTCAGCTGCCTGATAATCGCCAGCTGGGCCGCAGGATTCATGCCTGCTCAGCTGCCTCATAATCGCCAGCTGGGCCGCAGGATTCATGCCTGCTCAGCTGCCTGATAATAGCCAGCTGGGCCGCAGGATTCATGTCTGCTCAGCTGCCTGATAATCGCCAGCTGGGCCGCAGGATTCATGCCTGCTCAGCTGCCTGATAATCGCCAGCTGGGCCGCAGGATTCATGCCTGCTCAGCTGCCTGATAATCGCCAGCTGGGCCGCAGGATTCATGCCTGCTCAGCTGCCTGATAATCGCCAGCTGGGCCGCAGGATTCATGCCTGCTCAGCTGCCTGATAATCGCCAGCTGGGCCGCAGGATTCATGCCTGCTCAGCTGCCTGATAATCGCCAGCTGGGCCGCAGGATTCATGCCTGCTCAGCTGCCTGATAATCGCCAGCTGGGCCGCAGGATTCATGCCTGCTCAGCTGCCTGATAATCGCCAGCTGGCAGTCACATGATCAGCGCCTCTCAGTCACCTGATCACTGCATGACAGGCAGGTGATCAGTGCCTGTTGAGGTGCGGGATCAGCGCCTGCTCAGCTGCCTGATAATCGCCAGCTGGGCCGCAGGATTCATGCCTGCTCAGCTGCCTGATAATCGCCAGCTGGGCCGCAGGATTCATGCCTCCTCAGCTGCCTGATAATCGCCAGCTGGGCCGCAGTATTCATGCCTGCTCAGCTGCCTGATAATCGCCAGCTGGGCCGCAGGATTCATGCCTGCTCAGCTGCCTGATAATCGCCAGCTCGGCCGCAGGATTCATGCCTGCTCAGCTGCTTGATTCTTGCCTATTGAGGCACATCATCGGTGCAGAAGAGCTACCTGATCAGCACATGAGCAGTCACATGATCAGTGCCTCTCAGTCACCTGATCACTGCTTACAGGGACGTGATTAGTGCCTGCTGATGTGCGGGATCAGCGCCTGCTCACCTGCTTGATAATCGCCAGCTGGGCCGCAGGATTCATGCCTGCTCAGCTGCCTGATAATCGCCAGCTGGGCCGCAGGATTCATGCCTGCTCAGCTGCCTGATAATCGCCAGCTGGGCCGCAGGATTCATGCCTGCTCAGCTGCCTGATAATCGCCAGCTGGGCCGCAGGATTCATGCCTGCTCAGCTGCCTGATAATCGCCAGCTGGGCCGCAGGATTCATGCCTGCTCTGCTGCCTGATAATCGCCAGCTGGGCCCCAGGATTCATGCCTGCTCAGCTGCCTGATAATCGCCAGCTGGGCCGCAGGATTCATGCCTGCTCAGCTGCCTGATAATCGCCAGCTGGGCCGCAGGATTCATGCCTGCTCAGCTGCCTGATAATCGCCAGCTGGGCCGCAGGATTCATGCCTGCTCAGCTGCCTGATAATCGCCAGCTGGGCCGCAGGATTCATGCCTGCTCTGCTGCCTGATAATCGCCAGCTGGGCCGCAGGATTCATGCCTGCTCAGCTGCCTGATAATCGCCAGCTGGGCCGCAGGATTCATGCTTGCTCAGCCGCCTGATAATCACCAGCTGGGCCGCAGGATTCATGCCTGCTCAGCTGCTTGATTCTTGCCTGCTGAGGCATATGATCCGTGCAGGAGAGCTACCTGATCAGCACATGAGCAGTCACATGATCAGCGCCTCTCAGTCACCTGATCACTGCATGACAGGCATGATTAGTGCCTGCTGATGTGCGGGATCAGCGCCTGCTCACCTGCTTGATAATCGCCAGCTGGGCCGCATGATTCATGCCTGCTCAGCTGCCTGATAATCGCCAGCTGGGCCACAGGATTCATGCCTGCTCAGCTGCCTGATAACGCCAGCTGGGCCGCAGGATTCATGCCTGCTCAGCTGCCTGATAATCGCCAGCTGGGCCGCAGGATTCATGCCTGCTCAGCTGCCTGATAATCGCCAGCTGGGCCGCAGGATTCATGCCTGCTCAGCTGCCTGATAATCGCCAGCTGGGCCGCAGGATTCATGCCTGCTCAGCTGGCTGATAATCGCCAGCTGGGCCGCAGGATTCATGCCTGCTCAGCTGCCTGATAATCACCAGCTGGGCCGCAGGATTCATGCCTGCTCAGCTGCTTGATTCTTGCCTGCTGAGGCACATGATCCGTGCAGGAGACCTACCTGATCAGCACATGAGCAGTCACATGGTCAGCGCCTCTCAGTCACCTGATCACTGCATGACAGGCACGTGATCAGTGCCTGCTGACGTGCGGGATCAGCGCCTGCTCACCTGCCTGATAATCGCCAGCTGGGCCGCAGGATTCATGCCTGCTCAGCTGCCTGATAATCGCCAGCTGGGCCGCAGGATTCATGCCTGCTCAGCTGCCTGATAATCGCCAGCTGGGCCGCAGGATTCATGCCTGTTCAGCTGCCTGATAATCGCCAGCTGGGCCGCAGGATTCATGCCTGCTCAGCTGCCTGATAATCGCAGCTGGGCCGCAGGATTCATGCCTGCTCAGCTGCCTGATAATCGCCAGCTGGGCCGCAGGATTCATGCCTGCTCAACTGCCTGATAATCGCCAGCTGGGCCGCAGGATTCATGCCTGCTCAGCTGCCTGATAATCGCCAGCTGGGCCGCAGGATTCATGCCTGCTCAGCTGCCTGATAATCGCCAGCTGGGCCGCAGGATTCATGCCTGCTCAGCTGCCTGATAATCGCCAGCTGGGCCGCAGGATTCATGCCTGCTCAGCTGCCTGATAATCGCCAGCTGGGCCGCAGGATTCATGCCTGCTCAGCTGCCTGATAATCGCCAGCTGGGCCGCAGGATTCATGCCTGCTCAGCTGCCTGATAATCGCCAGCTGGGCCGCAGGATTCATGCCTGCTCAGCTGCTTGATTCTTGCCTGCTGAGGCACATGATCCGTGCAGGAGACCTACCTGATCAGCACATGAGCAGTCACATGATCAGCGCCTCTCAGTCACCTGATCACTGCATGACAGGCACGTGATCAGTGCCTGCTGGTGTGCGGGATCAGCGCCTGCTCAGCTGCCTGATAATCGCCAGCTGGGCCGCAGGATTCATGCCTGCTCAGCTGCCTGATAATCGCCAGCTGGGCCGCAGGATTCATGCCTGCTCAGCTGCCTGATACTCGCCAGCTGGGCCGTAGGATTCATGTCTGCTCAGCTGCCTGATAATCGCCAGCTGGGCCGCAGGATTCATGCCTGCTCAGCTGCCTGATAATCGCCAGCTGGGCCGCAGGATTCATGCCTGCTCAACTGCCTGATAATCGCCAGCTGGGCCGCAGGATTCATGCCTGCTCAGCTGCCTGATAATCGCCAGCTGGGCCGCAGGATTCATGCCTGCTCAGCTGCCTGATAATCGCCAGCTGGGCCGCAGGATTCATGCCTGCTCAGCTGCCTGATAATCACCAGCTGGGCCGCAGGATTCATGCCTGCTCAGCTGCTTGATTCTTGCCTGCTGAGGCACATGATCCATGCCTGCTCAGCTGCCTGATCATCGCCAGCTGAGCCGCAGGATTCATGCCTGCTCAGCTGCCTGATAATCGCCAGCTGGGCCGCAGGATTCATGCCTGATCAGCTGCCTGATAATCGCCAGCTGGGCCGCAGGATTCATGCCTGCTCAGCTGCCTGATAATCGCCAGCTGGGCCGCAGGATTCATGCCTGCTCAGCTGCCTGATAATCGCCAGCTGGGCCGCAGGATTCATGCCTGCTCAGCTGCCTGATACTCGCCAGCTGGGCCGCAGTATTCATGCCTGCTCAGCTGCCTGATAATCGCCAGCTGGGCCGCAGGATTCATGCCTGCTCAGCTGCCTGATAATCGCCAGCTGGGCCGCAGGATTCATGCCTGCTCAGCTGCTTGATTCTTGCCTGTTGAGGCACATGATCCGTGCAGAAGAGCTACCTGATCAGCACATGAGCAGTCACATGATCAGCGCCTCTCAGTCACCTGATCACTGCATGACAGGGACGTGATCAGTGCCTGCTGAGGTGCGGGATCAGCGCCTGCTCACCTGCCTGATAATCGCCAGCTGGGCCGCAGGATTCATGCCTGCTCAGCTGCCTGATAATCGCCAGCTGGGCCGCAGGATTCATGCCTGCTCAGCTGCCTGATAATCGCCAGCTGGGCCGCAGGATTCATGCCTGCTCAGCTGCCTGATAATCGCCAGCTGGGCCGCAGGATTCATGCCTGCTCAGCTGCCTGATAATCGCCAGCTGGGCCGCAGGATTCATGCCTGCTCAGCTGCCTGATAATCGCCAGCTGGGCCGCAGGATTCATGCCTGCTCAGCTGCCTGATAATCGCCAGCTGGGCCGCAGGATTCATGCCTGCTCAGCTGCCTGATAATCGCCAGCTGGGCCGCAGGATTCATGCCTGCTCAGCTGCCTGATAATCGCCAGCTGGGCCGCAGGATTCATGCCTGCTCAGCTGCCTGATAATCGCCAGCTGGGCCGCAGGATTCATGCCTGCTCAGCTGCCTGATAATCGCCAGCTGGGCCGCAGGATTCATGCCTGCTCAGCTGCCTGATAATCGCCAGCTGGGCCGCAGGATTCATGCCTGCTCAGCTGCCTGATAATCGCCAGCTGGGCCGCAGGATTCATGCCTGCTCAGCTGCTTGATTCTTGCCTGCTGAGGCACATGATCCGTGCAGGAGAGCTACCTGATCAGCACATGAGCAGTCACATGATCAGCGCCTCAGTCACCTGATCACTGCATGACAGGCACGTGATCAGTGCCTGCTGAGGTGCGGGATCAGCGCCTGCTCAGCTGCCTGATAATCGCCAGCTGGGCCGCAGGATTCATGCCTGCTCAGCTGCCTGATAATCGCCAGCTGGGCCGCAGGATTCATGCCTGCTCAGCTGCCTGATAATCGCCAGCTGGGCCGCAGGATTCATGCCTGCTCAGCTGCCTGATAATCGCCAGCTGGGCCGCAGGATTCATGCCTGCTCAGCTGCCTGATAATCGCCAGCTGGGCCGCAGGATTCATGCCTGCTCAGCTGCTTGATTCTTGCCTGCTGAGGCACATGATCCGTGCAGGAGACCTACCTGATCAGCACATGAGCAGTCACATGATCAGCGCCTCTCAGTCACCTGATCACTGCATGACAGGCACGTGATCAGTGCCTGCTGAGGTGCGGGATCAGCGCCTGCTCAGCTGCCTGATAATCGCCAGCTGGGCCGCAGGATTCATGCCTGCTCAGCTGCCTGATAATCGCCAGCTGGGCCGCAGGATTCATGCCTGCTCAGCTGCCTGATAATCGCCAGCTGGGCCGCAGGATTCATGCCTGCTCAGCTGCCTGATAATCGCCAGCTGGGCCGCAGGATTCATGCCTGCTCAGCTGCCTGATAATCGCCAGCTGGGCCGCAGGATTCATGCCTGCTCAGCTGCCTGATAATCGCCAGCTGGGCCGCAGGATTCATGCCTGCTCAGCTGCCTGATAATCGCCAGCTGGGCCGCAGGATTCATGCCTGCTCAGCTGCCTGATAATCGCCAGCTGGGCCGCAGGATTCATGCCTGCTCAGCTGCCTGATAATCGCCAGCTGGGCCGCAGGATTCATGCCTGCTCAGCTGCCTGATAATCGCCAGCTGGGCCGCAGGATTCATGCCTGCTCAGCTGCCTGATAATCGCCAGCTGGGCCGCAGGATTCATGCCTGCTCAGCTGCCTGATAATCGCCAGCTGGGCCGCAGGATTCATGCCTGCTCAGCTGCCTGATAATCGCCAGCTGGGCCGCAGGATTCATGCCTGCTCAGCTGCTTGATTCTTGCCTGCTGAGGCACATGATCCGTGCAGGAGAGCTACCTGATCAGCACATGAGCAGTCACATGATCAGCGCCTCAGTCACCTGATCACTGCATGACAGGCACGTGATCAGTGCCTGCTGAGGTGCGGGATCAGCGCCTGCTCAGCTGCCTGATAATCGCCAGCTGGGCCGCAGGATTCATGCCTGCTCAGCTGCCTGATAATCGCCAGCTGGGCCGCAGGATTCATGCCTGCTCAGCTGCCTGATAATCGCCAGCTGGGCCGCAGGATTCATGCCTGCTCAGCTGCCTGATAATCGCCAGCTGGGCCGCAGGATTCATGCCTGCTCAGCTGCCTGATAATCGCCAGCTGGGCCGCAGGATTCATGCCTGCTCAGCTGCCTGATAATCGCCAGCTGGGCCGCAGGATTCATGCCTGCTCAGCTGCCTGATAATCGCCAGCTGGGCCGCAGGATTCATGCCTGCTCAGCTGCCTGATAATCGCCAGCTGGGCCGCAGGATTCATGCCTGCTCAGCTGCTTGATTCTTGCCAGCTGAGGCACATGATCCGTGCAGGAGACCTACCTGATCAGCACATGAGCAGTCACATGATCAGCGCCTCTCAGTCACCTGATCACTGCATGACAGGCACGTGATCAGTGCCTGCTGAGGTGCGGGATCAGCGCCTGCTCAGCTGCCTGATAATCGCCAGCTGGGCCGCAGGATTCATGCCTGCTCAGCTGCCTGATAATCGCCAGCTGGGCCGCAGGATTCATGCCTGCTCAGCTGCCTGATAATCGCCAGCTGGGCCGCAGGATTCATGCCTGCTCAGCTGCCTGATAATCGCCAGCTGGGCCGCAGGATTCATGCCTGCTCAGCTGCCTGATAATCGCCAGCTGGGCCGCAGGATTCATGCCTGCTCAGCTGCCTGATAATCGCCAGCTGGGCCGCAGGATTCATGCCTGCTCAGCTGCCTGATAACGCCAGCTGGGCCGCAGGATTCATGCCTGCTCAGCTGCCTGATAATCGCCAGCTGGGCCGCAGGATTCATGCCTGCTCAGCTGCCTGATAATCGCCAGCTGGGCCGCAGGATTCATGCCTGCTCAGCTGCCTGATAATCGCCAGCTGGGCCGCAGGATTCATGCCTGCTCAGCTGCCTGATAATCGCCAGCTGGGCCGCAGGATTCATGCCTGCTCAGCTGCGTGATAATCGCCAGCTGGGCCGCAGGATTCATGCCTGCTCAGCTGCCTGATAATCGCCAGCTGGGCCGCAGGATTCATGCCTGCTCAGCTGCTTGATTCTTGCCTGCTGAGGCACATGATCCGTGCAGGAGACCTACCTGATCAGCACATGAGCAGTCACATGATCAGCGCCTCTCAGTCACCTGATCACTGCATGACAGGCACGTGATCAGTGCCTGCTGAGGTGCGGGATCAGCGCCTGCTCAGCTGCCGCCAGCTGGGCCGCAGGATTCATGCCTGCTCAGCTGCCTGATAATCGCCAGCTGGGCCGCAGGATTCATGCCTGCTCAGCTGCCTGATAATCGCCAGCTGGGCCGCAGGATTCATGCCTGCTCAGCTGCCTGATAATCGCCAGCTGGGCCGCAGGATTCATGCCTGCTCAGCTGCCTGATAATCGCCAGCTGGGCCGCAGGATTCATGCCTGCTCAGCTGCCTGATAATCGCCAGCTGGGCCGCAGGATTCATGCCTGCTCAGCTGCCTGATAATCGCCAGCTGGGCCGCAGGATTCATGCCTGCTCAGCTGCCTGATAATCGCCAGCTGGGCCGCAGGATTCATGCCTGCTCAGCTGCCTGATAATCGCCAGCTGGGCCGCAGGATTCATGCCTGCTCAGCTGCCTGATAATCGCCAGCTGGGCCGCAGGATTCATGCCTGCTCAGCTGCCTGATAATCGCCAGCTGGGCCGCAGGATTCATGCCTGCTCAGCTGCCTGATAATCGCCAGCTGGGCCGCAGGATTCATGCCTGCTCAGCTGCCTGATAATCGCCAGCTGGGCCGCAGGATTCATGCCTGCTCAGCTGCTTGATTCTTGCCTGCTGAGGCACATGATCCGTGCAGGAGAGCTACCTGATCAGCACATGAGCAGTCACATGATCAGCGCCTCTCAGTCACCTGATCACTGCATGACAGGCACGTGATCAGTGCCTGCTGAGGTGCGGGATCAGCGCCTGCTCAGCTGCCTGATAATCGCCAGCTGGGCCGCAGGATTCATGCCTGCTCAGCTGCCTGATAATCGCCAGCTGGGCCGCAGGATTCATGCCTGCTCAGCTGCCTGATAATCGCCAGCTGGGCCGCAGGATTCATGCCTGCTCAGCTGCCTGATAATCGCCAGCTGGGCCGCAGGATTCATGCCTGCTCAGCTGCCTGATAATCGCCAGCTGGGCCGCAGGATTCATGCCTGCTCAGCTGCCTGATAACCGCCAGCTGGGCCGCAGGATTCATGCCTGCTCAGCTGCCTGATAATCGCCAGCTGGGCCGCAGGATTCATGCCTGCTCAGCTGCCTGATAATCGCCAGCTGGGCCGCAGGATTCATGCCTGCTCAGCTGCCTGATAATCGCCAGCTGGGCCGCAGGATTCATGCCTGCTCAGCTGCCTGATAATCGCCAGCTGGGCCGCAGGATTCATGCCTGCTCAGCTGCCTGATAATCGCCAGCTGGGCCGCAGGATTCATGCCTGCTCAGCTGCCTGATAATCGCCAGCTGGGCCGCAGGATTCATGCCTGCTCAGCTGCCTGATAATCGCCAGCTGGGCCGCAGGATTCATGCCTGCTCAGCTGCCTGATAATCGCCAGCTGGGCCGCAGGATTCATGCCTGCTCAGCTTCCTGATAATCGCCAGCTGGGCCGCAGGATTCATGCCTGCTCAGCTGCCTGATAATCGCCAGCTGGGCCGCAGGATTCATGCCTGCTCAGCTGCCTGATAATCGCCAGCTGGGCCGCAGGATTCATGCCTGCTCAGCTGCCTGATAATCGCCAGCTGGGCCGCAGGATTCATGCCTGCTCAGCTGCCTGATTCTAGCCTGCTGAGGCACATGATCCGTGCAGGAGAGCTACCTGATCAGCAGATGAGAAGTCACATGATCAGCGCCTCTCAGTCACCTGATCACTGCATGACAGGCACGTGATCAGTGCCTGCTGAGGTGCGGGATCAGCGCCTGCTCAGCTGCCTGATAATCGCCAGCAGGATTCATGCCTGCTCAGCTGCCTGATAATCGCCAGCTGGGCCGCAGGATTCATGCCTGCTCAGCTGCCTGATAATCGCCAGCTGGGCCGCAGGATTCATGCCTGCTCAGCTGCCTGATAATCGCCAGCTGGGCCGCAGGATTCATGCCTGCTCAGCTGCCTGATAATCGCCAGCTGGGCCGCAGGATTCATGCCTGCTCAGCTGCCTCATAATCGCCAGCTGGGCCGCAGGATTCATGCCTGCTCAGCTGCCTGATAATCGCCAGCTGGGCCGCAGGATTCATGCCTGCTCAGCTGCCTGATAATCGCCAGCTGGGCCGCAGGATTCATGCCTGCTCAGCTGCCTGATAATCGCCAGCTGGGCCGCAGGATTCATGCCTGCTCAGCTGCCTGATAACGCCAGCTGGGCCGCAGGATTCATGCCTGCTCAGCTGCCTGATAATCGCCAGCTGGGCCGCAGGATTCATGCCTGCTCAGCTGCCTGATAATCGCCAGCTGGGCCGCAGGATTCATGCCTGCTCAGCTGCCTGATAATCGCCAGCTGGGCCGCAGGATTCATGCCTGCTCAGCTGCTTGATTCTTGCCTGCTGAGGCACATGATCCGTGCAGGAGACCTACCTGATCAGCACATGAGCAGTCACATGATCAGCGCCTCTCAGTCACCTGATCACTGCATGACAGGCACGTGATCAGTGCCTGCTGAGGTGCGGGATCAGCGCCTGCTCAGCTGCCTGATAATCGCCAGCTGGGCCGCAGGATTCATGCCTGCTCAGCTGCCTGATAATCGCCAGCTGGGCCGCAGGATTCATGCCTGCTCAGCTGCCTGATAATCGCCAGCTGGGCCGCAGGATTCATGCCTGCTCAGCTGCCTGATAACCGCCAGCTGGGCCGCAGGATTCATGCCTGCTCAGCTGCCTGATAATCGCCAGCTGGGCCGCAGGATTCATGCCTGCTCAGCTGCCTGATAATCGCCAGCTGGGCCGCAGGATTCATGCCTGCTCAGCTGCCTCATAATCGCCAGCTGGGCCGCAGGATTCATGCCTGCTCAGCTGCCTGATAATAGCCAGCTGGGCCGCAGGATTCATGCCTGCTCAGCTGCCTGATAATCGCCAGCTGGGCCGCAGGATTCATGCCTGCTCAGCTGCCTGATAATCGCCAGCTGGGCCGCAGGATTCATGCCTGCTCAGCTGCCTGATAATCGCCAGCTGGGCCGCAGGATTCATGCCTGCTCAGCTGCCTGATAATCGCCAGCTGGGCCGCAGGATTCATGCCTGCTCAGCTGCCTGATAATCGCCAGCTGGGCCGCAGGATTCATGCCTGCTCAGCTGCCTGATAATCGCCAGCTGGGCCGCAGGATTCATGCCTGCTCAGCTGCTTGATTCTTGCCTGCTGAGGCACATGATCCGTGCAGGAGAGCTGCCTGATCAGCACATGAGCAGTCACATGATCAGCGCCTCAGTCACCTGATCACTGCATGACAGGCAGGTGATCAGTGCCTGCTGAGGTGCGGGATCATGCCTGCTCAGCTGCCTGATAATCGCCAGCTGGGCCGCAGGATTCATGCCTGCTCAGCTGCCTGATAATCGCCAGCTGGGCCGCAGGATTCATGCCTCCTCAGCTGCCTGATAATCGCCAGCTGGGCCGCAGGATTCATGCCTGCTCAGCTGCCTGATAATCGCCAGCTGGGCCGCAGGATTCATGCCTGCTCAGCTGCCTGATAATCGCCAGCTGGGCCGCAGGATTCATGCCTGCTCAGCTGCTTGATTCTTGCCTGTTGAGGCACATGATCCGTGCAGGAGAGCTACCTGATCAGCACATGAGCAGTCACATGATCAGCGCCTCTCAGTCACCTGATCACTGCATGACAGGCACGTGATCAGTGCCTGCTGAGGTGCGGGATCAGCGCCTGCTCAGCTGCCTGATAATTGCCAGCTGGGCCGCAGGATTCATGCCTGCTCAGCTGCCTGATAATCGCCAGCTGGGCCGCAGGATTCATGCCTGCTCAGCTGCCTGATAATCGCCAGCTGGGCCGCAGGATTCATGCCTGCTCAGCTGCCTGATAATCGCCAGTTGGGCCGCAGGATTCATGCCTGCTCAGCTGCCTGATAATCGCCAGCTGGGCCGCAGGATTCATGCCTGCTCAGCTGCCTGATAATCGCCAGCTGGGCCGCAGGATTCATGCCTGCTCAGCTGCCTGATAATCGCCAGCTGGGCCGCAGGATTCATGCCTGCTCAGCTGCCTGATAATCGCCAGCTGGGCCGCAGGATTCATGCCTGCTCAGCTGCCTGATAATCGCCAGCTGGGCCGCAGGATTCATGCCTGCTCAGCTGCCTGATAATCGCCAGCTGGGCCGCAGGATTCATGCCTGCTCAGCTGCCTGATAATCGCCAGCTGGGCCGCAGGATTCATGCCTGCTCAGCTGCCTGATAATCGCCAGCTGGGCCGCAGGATTCATGCCTGCTCAGCTGCCTGATAATCGCCAGCTGGGCCGCAGGATTCATGCCTGCTCAGCTGCCTGATAATCGCCAGCTGGGCCGCAGGATTCATGCCTGCTCAGCTGCCTGATAATCGCCAGCTGGGCCGCAGGATTCATGCCTGCTCAGCTGCCTGATAATCACCAGCTGGGCCGCAGGATTCATGCCTGCTCAGCTGCTTGATTCTTGCCTGCTGAGGCACATGATCCGTGCAGGAGACCTACCTGATCAGCACATGAGCAGTCACATGATCAGCGCCTCTCAGTCACCTGATCACTGCATGACAGGCACGTGATCAGTGCCTGCTGAAGTGCGGGATCAGCGCCTGCTCAGCTGCCTGATAATCGCCAGCTGGGCCGCAGGATTCATGCCTGCTCAGCTGCCTGATAATCGCCAGCTGGGCCGCAGGATTCATGCCTGCTCAGCTGCCTGATAATCGCCAGCTGGGCCGCAGGATTCATGCCTGCTCAGCTGCCTGATAATCGCCAGCTGGGCCGCAGGATTCATGCCTGCTCAGCTGCCTGATAATCGCCAGCTGGGCCGCAGGATTCATGCCTGCTCAGCTGCCTGATTCTTGCCTGCTGAGGCACATGATCCGTGCAGGAGACCTGCCTGATCAGCACATGAGCAGTCACATGATCAGCGCCTCAGTCACCTGATCACTGCATGACAGGCAGGTGATCAGTGCCTGCTGAGGTGCGGGATCAGCGCCTGCTCAGCTGCCTGATAATCGCCAGCTGGGCCGCAGGATTCATGCCTGCTCAGCTGCCTGATAATCGCCAGCTGGGCCGCAGGATTCATGCCTCCTCAGCTGCCTGATAATCGCCAGCTGGGCCGCAGGATTCATGCCTGCTCAGCTGCCTGATAATCGCCAGCTGGGCCGCAGGATTCATGCCTGCTCAGCTGCCTGATAATCGCCAGCTGGGCCGCAGGATTCATGCCTGCTCAGCTGCTTGATTCTTGCCTGCTGAGGCACATGATCCGTGCAGGAGAGCTACCTGAACAGCACATGAGCAGTCACATGATCAGCGCCTCTCAGTCACCTGATCACTGCATGACAGGCACGTGATCAGTGCCTGCTGATGCGGGATCAGCGCCTGCTCAGCTGCCTGATAATCGCCAGCTGGGCCGCAGGATTCATGCCTGCTCAGCTGCCTGATAATCGCCAGCTGGGCCGCAGGATTCATGCCTGCTCAGCTGCCTGATAATCGCCAGCTGGGCCGCAGGATTCATGCCTGCTCAGCTGCCTGATAATCGCCAGCTGGGCCGCAGGATTCATGCCTGCTCAGCTGCCTGATAATCGCCAGCTGGGCCGCAGGATTCATGCCTGCTCAGCTGCCTGATAATCGCCAGCTGGGCCGCAGGATTCATGCCTGCTCAGCTGCCTGATAATCGCCAGCTGGGCCGCAGGATTCATGCCTGCTCAGCTGCCTGATAATCGCCAGCTGGGCCGCAGGATTCATGCCTGCTCAGCTGCCTGATAATCGCCAGCTGGGCCGCAGGATTCATGCCTGCTCAGCTGCCTGATAATCGCCAGCTGGGCCGCAGGATTCATGCCTGCTCAGCTGCCTGATAATCGCCAGCTGGGCCGCAGGATTCATGCCTGCTCAGCTGCCTGATAATCGCCAGCTGGGCCGCAGGATTCATGCCTGCTCAGCTGCCTGATAATCGCCAGCTGGGCCGCAGGATTCATGCCTGCTCAGCTGCTTGATTCTTGCCTGCTGAGGCACATGATCCGTGCAGGAGACCTACCTGATCAGCACATGAGCAGTCACATGATCAGCGCCTCTCAGTCACCTGATCACTGCATGACAGGCAGGTGATCAGTGCCTGCTGAGGTGCGGGATCATGCCTGCTCAGCTGCCTGATAATCGCCAGCTGGGCCGCAGGATTCATGCCTGCTCAGCTGCCTGATAATCGCCAGCTGGGCCGCAGGATTCATGCCTGCTCAGCTGCCTGATAATCGCCAGCTGGGCCGCAGGATTCATGCCTGCTCAGCTGCCTGATAATCGCCAGCTGGGCCGCAGGATTCATGCCTGCTCAGCTGCCTGATAATCGCCAGCTGGGCCGCAGGATTCATGCCTGCTCAGCTGCCTGATAATCGCCAGCTGGGCCGCAGGATTCATGCCTGCTCAGCTGCCTGATAACGCCAGCTGGGCCGCAGGATTCATGCCTGCTCAGCTGCCTGATAATCGCCAGCTGGGCCGCAGGATTCATGCCTGCTCAGCTGCCTGATAATCGCCAGCTGGGCCGCAGGATTCATGCCTGCTCAGCTGCCTGATAATCGCCAGCTGGGCCGCAGGATTCATGCCTGCTCAGCTGCCTGATAATCGCCAGCTGGGCCGCAGGATTCATGCCTGCTCAGCTGCCTGATAATCGCCAGCTGGGCCGCAGGATTCATGCCTGCTCAGCTGCCTGATAATCGCCAGCTGGGCCGCAGGATTCATGCCTGCTCAGCTGCCTGATAATCGCCAGCTGGGCCGCAGGATTCATGCCTGCTCAGCTGCTTGATTCTTGCCTGCTGAGGCACATGATCCGTGCAGGAGAGCTACCTGATCAGCACATGAGCAGTCACATGATCAGCGCCTCTCAGTCACCTGATCACTGCATGACAGGCAGGTGATCAGTGCCTGCTGAGGTGCGGGATCAGCGCCTGCTCAGCTGCCTGATAATCGCCAGCTGGGCCGCAGGATTCATGCCTGCTCAGCTGCCTGATAATCGCCAGCTGGGCCGCAGGATTCATGCCTGCTCAGCTGCCTGATAATCGCCAGCTGGGCCGCAGGATTCATGCCTGCTCAGCTGCCTGATAATCGCCAGCTGGGCCGCAGGATTCATGCCTGCTCAGCTGCCTGATAATCGCCAGCTGGGCCGCAGGATTCATGCCTGCTCAGCTGCCTGATAATCGCCAGCTGGGCCGCAGGATTCATGCCTGCTCAGCTGCCTGATAATCGCCAGCTGGGCCGCAGGATTCATGCCTGCTCAGCTGCCTGATAATCGCCAGCTGGGCCGCAGGATTCATGCCTGCTCAGCTGCCTGATAATCGCCAGCTGGGCCGCAGGATTCATGCCTGCTCAGCTGCCTGATAATCGCCAGCTGGGCCGCAGGATTCATGCCTGCTCAGCTGCTTGATTCTTGCCTGCTGAGGCACATGATCCGTGCAGAAGAGCTACCTGATCAGCACATGAGCAGTCACATGATCAGCGCCTCTCAGTCACCTGATCACTGCATGACAGGCACGTGATCAGTGCCTGCTGAGGTGCGGGATCAGCGCCTGCTCAGCTGCCTGATAATCGCCAGCTGGGCCGCAGGATTCATGCCTGCTCAGCTGCCTGATAATCGCCAGCTGGGCCGCAGGATTCATGCCTGCTCAGCTGCCTGATAATCGCCAGCTGGGCCGCAGGATTCATGCCTGCTCAGCTGCCTGATAATCGCCAGCTGGGCCGCAGGATTCATGCCTGCTCAGCTGCCTGATAATCGCCAGCTGGGCCGCAGGATTCATGCCTGCTCAGCTGCCTGATAATCGCCAGCTGGGCCGCAGGATTCATGCCTGCTCAGCTGCCTGATAATCGCCAGCTGGGCCGCAGGATTCATGCCTGCTCAGCTGCCTGATAATCGCCAGCTGGGCCGCAGGATTCATGCCTGCTCAGCTGCCTGATAATCGCCAGCTGGGCCGCAGGATTCATGCCTGCTCAGCTGCCTGATAATCGCCAGCTGGGCCGCAGGATTCATGCCTGCTCAGCTGCCTGATAATCGCCAGCTGGGCCGCAGGATTCATGCCTGCTCAGCTGCCTGATAATCGCCAGCTGGGCCGCAGGATTCATGCCTGCTCAGCTGCCTGATAATCGCCAGCTGGGCCGCAGGATTCATGCCTGCTCAGCTGCTTGATTCTTGCCTGCTGAGGCACATGATCCGTGCAGAGAGCTACCTGATCAGCACATGAGCAGTCACATGATCAGCGCCTCTCAGTCACCTGATCACTGCATGACAGGCACGTGATCAGTGCCTGCTGAGGTGCGGGATCAGCGCCTGCTCAGCTGCCTGATAATCGCCAGCTGGGCCGCAGGATTCATGCCTGCTCAGCTGCCTGATAATCGCCAGCTGGGCCGCAGGATTCATGCCTGCTCAGCTGCCTGATAATCGCCAGCTGGGCCGCAGGATTCATGCCTGCTCAGCTGCCTGATAATCGCCAGCTGGGCCGCAGGATTCATGCCTGCTCAGCTGCCTGATAATCGCCAGCTGGGCCGCAGGATTCATGCCTGCTCAGCTGCCTGATAATCGCCAGCTGGGCCGCAGGATTCATGCCTGCTCAGCTGCCTGATAATCGCCAGCTGGGCCGCAGGATTCATGCCTGCTCAGCTGCCTGATAATCGCCAGCTGGGCCGCAGGATTCATGCCTGCTCAGCTGCCTGATAATCGCCAGCTGGGCCGCAGGATTCATGCCTGCTCAGCTGCCTGATAATCGCCAGCTGGGCCGCAGGATTCATGCCTGCTCAGCTGCCTGATAATCGCCAGCTGGGCCGCAGGATTCATGCCTGCTCAGCTGCCTGATAATCGCCAGCTGGGCCGCAGGATTCATGCCTGCTCAGCTGCCTGATAATCGCCAGCTGGGCCGCAGGATTCATGCCTGCTCAGCTGCCTGATAATCGCCAGCTGGGCCGCAGGATTCATGCCTGCTCAGCTGCTTGATTCTTGCCTGCTGAGGCACATGATCCGTGCAGGAGACTACCTGATCAGCACATGAGCAGTCACATGATCAGCGCCTCTCAGTCACCTGATCACTGCATGACAGGCAGGTGATCAGTGCCTGCTGAGGTGCGGGATCAGCGCCTGCTCAGCTGCCTGATAATCGCCAGCTGGGCCGCAGGATTCATGCCTGCTCAGCTGCCTGATAATCGCCAGCTGGGCCGCAGGATTCATGCCTGCTCAGCTGCCTGATAATCGCCAGCTGGGCCGCAGGATTCATGCCTGCTCAGCTGCCTGATAATCGCCAGCTGGGCCGCAGGATTCATGCCTGCTCAGCTGCCTGATAATCGCCAGCTGGGCCGCAGGATTCATGCCTGCTCAGCTGCTTGATTCTTGCCTGCTGAGGCACATGATCCGTGCAGGAGAGCTACCTGATCAGCACATGAGCAGTCACATGATCAGCGCCTCTCAGTCACCTGATCACTGCATGACAGGCACGTGATCAGTGCCTGCTGAGGTGCGGGATCAGCGCCTGCTCAGCTGCCTGATAATCGCCAGCTGGGCCGCAGGATTCATGCCTGCTCAGCTGCCTGATAATCGCCAGCTGGGCCGCAGGATTCATGCCTGCTCAGCTGCCTGATAATCGCCAGCTGGGCCGCAGGATTCATGCCTGCTCAGCTGCCTGATAATCGCCAGCTGGGCCGCAGGATTCATGCCTGCTCAGCTGCCTGATAATCGCCAGCTGGGCCGCAGGATTCATGCCTGCTCAGCTGCCTGATAATCGCCAGCTGGGCCGCAGGATTCATGCCTGCTCAGCTGCCTGATAATCGCCAGCTGGGCCGCAGGATTCATGCCTGCTCAGCTGCCTGATAATCGCCAGCTGGGCCGCAGGATTCATGCCTGCTCAGCTGCCTGATAATCGCCAGCTGGGCCGCAGGATTCATGCCTGCTCAGCTGCCTGATAATCGCCAGCTGGGCCGCAGGATTCATGCCTGCTCAGCTGCCTGATAATCGCCAGCTGGGCCGCAGGATTCATGCCTGCTCAGCTGCCTGATAATCGCCAGCTGGGCCGCAGGATTCATGCCTGCTCAGCTGCCTGATAATCGCCAGCTGGGCCGCAGGATTCATGCCTGCTCAGCTGCCTGATAATCGCCAGCTGGGCCGCAGGATTCATGCCTGCTCAGCTGCCTGATAATCGCCAGCTGGGCCGCAGGATTCATGCCTGCTCAGCTGCTTGATTCTTGCCTGCTGAGGCACATGATCCGTGCAGGAGACCTACCTGATCAGCACATGAGCAGTCACATGATCAGCGCCTCTCAGTCACCTGATCACTGCATGACAGGCACGTGATCAGTGCCTGCTGAGGTGCGGGATCAGCGCCTGCTCAGCTGCCTGATAATCGCCAGCTGGGCCGCAGGATTCATGCCTGCTCAGCTGCCTGATAATCGCCAGCTGGGCCGCAGGATTCATGCCTGCTCAGCTGCCTGATAATCGCCAGCTGGGCCGCAGGATTCATGCCTGCTCAGCTGCCTGATAATCGCCAGCTGGGCCGCAGGATTCATGCCTGCTCAGCTGCCTGATAATCGCCAGCTGGGCCGCAGGATTCATGCCTGCTCAGCTGCCTGATTCTTGCCTGCTGAGGCACATGATCCGTGCAGGAGAGCTACCTGATCAGCACATGAGCAGTCACATGATCAGCGCCTCTCAGTCACCTGATCACTGCATGACAGGCACGTGATCAGTGCCTGCTGAGGTGCGGGATCATGCCTGCTCAGCTGCCTGATAATCGCCAGCTGGGCCGCAGGATTCATGCCTGCTCAGCTGCCTGATAATCGCCAGCTGGGCCGCAGGATTCATGCCTGCTCAGCTGCCTGATAATCGCCAGCTGGGCCGCAGGATTCATGCCTGCTCAGCTGCCTGATAATCGCCAGCTGGGCCGCAGGATTCATGCCTGCTCAGCTGCTTGATTCTTGCCTGCTGAGGCACATGATCCGTGCAGGAGACCTACCTGATCAGCACATGAGCAGTCACATGATCAGCGCCTCTCAGTCACCTGATCACTGCATGACAGGCAGGTGATCAGTGCCTGCTGAGGTGCGGGATCAGCGCCTGCTCAGCTGCCTGATAATCGCCAGCTGGGCCGCAGGATTCATGCCTGCTCAGCTGCCTGATAATCGCCAGCTGGGCCGCAGGATTCATGCCTGCTCAGCTGCCTGATAATCGCCAGCTGGGCCGCAGGATTCATGCCTGCTCAGCTGCCTGATAATCGCCAGCTGGGCCGCAGGATTCATGCCTGCTCAGCTGCCTGATAATCGCCAGCTGGGCCGCAGGATTCATGCCTGCTCAGCTGCCTGATAATCGCCAGCTGGGCCGCAGGATTCATGACTGCTCAGCTGCCTGATAATCGCCAGCTGGGCCGCAGGATTCATGCCTGCTCAGCTGCCTGATAATCGCCAGCTGGGCCGTAGGATTCATGTCTGCTCAGCTGCCTGATAATCGCCAGCTGGGCCGCAGGATTCATGCCTGCTCAGCTGCCTGATAATCGCCAGCTGGGCCGCAGGATTCATGCCTGCTCAACTGCCTGATAATCGCCAGCTGGGCCGCAGGATTCATGCCTGCTCAGCTGCCTGATAATCGCCAGCTGGGCCGCAGGATTCATGCCTGCTCAGCTGCCTGATAATCGCCAGCTGGGCCGCAGGATTCATGCCTGCTCAGCTGCCTGATAATCACCAGCTGGGCCGCAGGATTCATGCCTGCTCAGCTGCTTGATTCTTGCCTGCTGAGGCACATGATCCGTGCAGGAGACCTACCTGATCAGCACATGAGCAGTCACATGATCAGCGCCTCTCAGTCACCTGATCACTGCATGACAGGCAGGTGATCAGTGCCTGCTGAGGTGCGGGATCAGCGCCTGCTCAGCTGCCTGATAATCGCCACCTGGGCCGCAGGATTCATGCCTGCTCAGCTGCCTGATAATCGCCAGCTGGGCCGCAGGATTCATGCCTCCTCAGCTGCCTGATAATCGCCAGCTGGGCCGCAGTATTCATGCCTGCTCAGCTGCCTGATAATCGCCAGCTGGGCCGCAGGATTCATGCCTGCTCAGCTGCCTGATAATCGCCAGCTGGGCCGCAGGATTCATGCCTGCTCAGCTGCATGATTCTAGCCTGCTGAGGCACATCATCCGTGCAGAAGAGCTACCTTATCAGCACATGAGCAGTCACATGATCAGTGCCTCTCAGTCACCTGATCACTGCTGACAGGGACGTGATTAGTGCCTGCTGAGGTGCGGGATCAGCGCCTGCTCAGCTGCCTGATAATCGCCAGCTGGGCCGCAGGATTCATGCCTGCTCAGCTGCCTGATAATCGCCAGCTGGGCCGCAGGATTCATGCCTGCTCAGCTGCCTGATAATCGCCAGCTGGGCCGCAGGATTCATGCCTGCTCAGCTGCCTGATAATCGCCAGCTGGGCCGCAGGATTCATGCCTGCTCAGCTGGCTGATAATCGCCAGCTGGGCCGCAGGATTCATGCCTGCTCTGCTGCCTGATAATCGCCAGCTGGGCCGCAGGATTCATGCCTGCTCAGCTGCCTGATAATCGCCAGCTGGGCCGCAGGATTCATGCCTGCTCAGCTGCCTGATAATCGCCAGCTGGGCCGCAGGATTCATGCCTGCTCAGCTGCCTGATAATCGCCAGCTGGGCCGCAGGATTCATGCCTGCTCAGCTGCCTGATAATCGCCAGCTGGGCCGCAGGATTCATGCCTGCTCAGCTGCCTGATAATCGCCAGCTGGGCCGCAGGATTCATGCTTGCTCAGCTGCCTGATAATCGCCAGCTGGGCCGCAGGATTCATGCCTGCTCAGCTGCTTGATTCTTGCCTGCTGAGGCACATGATCCGTGCAGGAGAGCTACCTGATCAGCACATGAGCAGTCACATGATCAGCGCCTCTCAGTCACCTGATCACTGCATGACAGGCACGTGATCAGTGCCTGCTGAGGTGCGGGATCAGCGCCTGCTCAGCTGCCTGATAATCGCCAGCTGGGCCGCAGGATTCATGCCTGCTCAGCTGCCTGATAATCGCCAGCTGGGCCGCAGGATTCATGCCTGCTCAGCTGCCTGATAATCGCCAGCTGGGCCGCAGGATTCATGACTGCTCAGCTGCCTGATAATCGCCAGCTGGGCCGCAGGATTCATGCCTGCTCAGCTGCCTGATAATCGCCAGCTGGGCCGCAGGATTCATGCCTGCTCAGCTGCCTGATAATCGCCAGCTGGGCCGCAGGATTCATGCCTGCTCAGCTGCTTGATTCTTGCTGCTGAGGCACATGATCCGTGCAGGAGAGCTACCTGATCAGCACATGAGCAGTCACATGATCAGCGCCTCTCAGTCACCTGATCACTGCATGACAGGCACGTGATCAGTGCCTGCTGAGGTTCGGGATCAGCGCCTGCTCAGCTGCCTGATAATCGCCAGCTGGGCCGCAGGATTCATGCCTGCTCAGCTGCCTGATAATCGCCAGCTGGGCCGCAGGATTCATGCCTGCTCAGCTGCCTGATAATCGCCAGCTGGGCCGCAGGATTCATGCCTGTTCAGCTGCCTGATAATCGCCAGCTGGGCCGCAGGATTCATGCCTGCTCATCTGCCTGATAATCGCCAGCTGGGCCGCAGGATTCATGCCTGCTCAGCTGCCTGATAATCGCCAGCTGGGCCGCAGGATTCATGCCTGCTCAGCTGCCTGATAATCGCCAGCTGGGCCGCAGGATTCATGCCTGCTCAGCTGCCTGATAATCGCCAGCTGGGCCGCAGGATTCATGCCTGCTCAGCTGCCTGATAATCGCCAGCTGGGCCGCAGGATTCATGCCTGCTCAGCTGCCTGATAATCGCCAGCTGGGCCGCAGGATTCATGCCTGCTCAGCTGCCTGATAATCGCCAGCTGGGCCGCAGGATTCATGCCTGCTCAGCTGCCTGATAATCGCCAGCTGGGCCGCAGGATTCATGCCTGCTCAGCTGCCTGATAATCGCCAGCTGGGCCGCAGGATTCATGCCTGCTCAGCTGCCTGATAATCGCCAGCTGGGCCGCAGGATTCATGCCTGCTCAGCTGCCTGATAATCGCCAGCTGGGCCGCAGGATTCATGCCTGCTCAGCTGCCTGATAATCGCCAGCTGGGCCGCAGGATTCATGCCTGCTCAGCTGCCTGATAATCGCCAGCTGGGCCGCAGGATTCATGCCTGCTCAGCTGCCTGATAATCGCCAGCTGGGCCGCAGGATTCATGCCTGCTCAGCTGCTTGATTCTTGCCTGCTGAGGCACATGATCCGTGCAGGAGAGCTACCTGATCAGCACATGAGCAGTCACATGATCAGCGCCTCTCAGTCACCTGATCACTGCATGACAGGCACGTGATCAGTGCCTGCTGAGGTGGGATCAGCGCCTGCTCAGCTGCCTGATAATCGCCAGCTGGGCCGCAGGATTCATGCCTGCTCAGCTGCCTGATAATCGCCAGCTGGGCCGCAGGATTCATGCCTGCTCAGCTGCCTGATAATCGCCAGCTGGGCCGCAGGATTCATGCCTGCTCAGCTGCCTGATAATCGCCAGCTGGGCCGCAGGATTCATGCCTGCTCAGCTGCCTGATAATCGCCAGCTGGGCCGCAGGATTCATGCCTGCTCAGCTGCCTGATAATCGCCAGCTGGGCCGCAGGATTCATGCCTGCTCAGCTGCCTGATAATCGCCAGCTGGGCCGCAGGATTCATGCCTGCTCAGCTGCCTGATAATCGCCAGCTGGGCCGCAGGATTCATGCCTGCTCAGCTGCCTGATAATCGCCAGCTGGGCCGCAGGATTCATGCCTGCTCAGCTGCCTGATAATCGCCAGCTGGGCCGCAGGATTCATGCCTGCTCAGCTGCCTGATAATCGCCAGCTGGGCCGCAGGATTCATGCCTGCTCAGCTGCCTGATAATCGCCAGCTGGGCCGCAGGATTCATGCCTGCTCAGCTGCCTGATAATCGCCAGCTGGGCCGCAGGATTCATGCCTGCTCAGCTGCTTGATTCTTGCCTGCTGAGGCACATGATCCGTGCAGGAGAGCTACCTGATCAGCACATGAGCAGTCACATGATCAGCGCCTCTCAGTCACCTGATCACTGCATGACAGGCACGTGATCAGTGCCTGCTGAGGTGCGGGATCAGCGCCTGCTCAGCTGCCTGATAATCGCCAGCTGGGCCGCAGGATTCATGCCTGCTCAGCTGCCTGATAATCGCCAGCTGGGCCGCAGGATTCATGCCTGCTCAGCTGCCTGATAATCGCCAGCTGGGCCGCAGGATTCATGCCTGCTCAGCTGCCTGATAATCGCCAGCTGGGCCGCAGGATTCATGCCTGCTCAGCTGCCTGATAATCGCCAGCTGGGCCGCAGGATTCATGCCTGCTCAGCTGCCTGATAATCGCCAGCTGGGCCGCAGGATTCATGCCTGCTCAGCTGCCTGATAATCGCCAGCTGGGCCGCAGGATTCATGCCTGCTCAGCTGCCTGATAATCGCCAGCTGGGCCGCAGGATTCATGCCTGCTCAGCTGCCTGATAATCGCCAGCTGGGCCGCAGGATTCATGCCTGCTCAGCTGCCTGATAATCGCCAGCTGGGCCGCAGGATTCATGCCTGCTCAGCTGCCTGATAATCGCCAGCTGGGCCGCAGGATTCATGCCTGCTCAGCTGCCTGATAATCGCCAGCTGGGCCGCAGGATTCATGCCTGCTCAGCTGCCTGATAATCGCCAGCTGGGCCGCAGGATTCATGCCTGCTCAGCTGCCTGATAATCGCCAGCTGGGCCGCAGGATTCATGCCTGCTCAGCTGCTTGATTCTTGCCTGCTGAGGCACATGATCCGTGCAGGAGAGCTACCTGATCAGCACATGAGCAGTCACATGATCAGCGCCTCTCAGTCACCTGATCACTGCATGACACGTGATCAGTGCCTGCTGAGGTGCGGGATCATGCCTGCTCAGCTGCCTGATAATCGCCAGCTGGGCCGCAGGATTCATGCCTGCTCAGCTGCCTGATAATCGCCAGCTGGGCCGCAGGATTCATGCCTGCTCAGCTGCCTGATAATCGCCAGCTGGGCCGCAGGATTCATGCCTGCTCAGCTGCCTGATAATCGCCAGCTGGGCCGCAGGATTCATGCCTGCTCAGCTGCCTGATAATCGCCAGCTGGGCCGCAGGATTCATGCCTGCTCAGCTGCTTGATTCTTGCCTGCTGAGGCACATGATCCGTGCAGGAGAGCTACCTGATCAGCACATGAGCAGTCACATGATCAGCGCCTCTCAGTCACCTGATCACTGCATGACAGGCACGTGATCAGTGCCTGCTGATGCGGGATCAGCGCCTGCTCAGCTGCCTGATAATCGCCAGCTGGGCCGCAGGATTCATGCCTGCTCAGCTGCCTGATAATCGCCAGCTGGGCCGCAGGATTCATGCCTGCTCAGCTGCCTGATAATCGCCAGCTGGGCCGCAGGATTCATGCCTGCTCAGCTGCCTGATAATCGCCAGCTGGGCCGCAGGATTCATGCCTGCTCAGCTGCCTGATAATCGCCAGCTGGGCCGCAGGATTCATGCCTGCTCAGCTGCCTGATAATCGCCAGCTGGGCCGCAGGATTCATGCCTGCTCAGCTGCCTGATAATCGCCAGCTGGGCCGCAGGATTCATGCCTGCTCAGCTGCCTGATAATCGCCAGCTGGGCCGCAGGATTCATGCCTGCTCAGCTGCCTGATAATCGCCAGCTGGGCCGCAGGATTCATGCCTGCTCAGCTGCCTGATAATCGCCAGCTGGGCCGCAGGATTCATGCCTGCTCAGCTGCCTGATAATCGCCAGCTGGGCCGCAGGATTCATGCCTGCTCAGCTGCCTGATAATCGCCAGCTGGGCCGCAGGATTCATGCCTGCTCAGCTGCCTGATAATCGCCAGCTGGGCCGCAGGATTCATGCCTGCTCAGCTGCCTGATAATCGCCAGCTGGGCCGCAGGATTCATGCCTGCTCAGCTGCCTGATAATCGCCAGCTGGGCCGCAGGATTCATGCCTGCTCAGCTGCCTGATAATCGCCAGCTGGGCCGCAGGATTCATGCCTGCTCAGCTGCTTGATTCTTGCCTGCTGAGGCACATGATCCGTGCAGGAGAGCTACCTGATCAGCACATGAGCAGTCACATGATCAGCGCCTCTCAGTCACCTGATCACTGCATGACAGGCACGTGATCAGTGCCTGCTGAGGTGCGGGATCAGCGCCTGCTCAGCTGCCTGATAATCGCCAGCTGGGCCGCAGGATTCATGCCTGCTCAGCTGCCTGATAATCGCCAGCTGGGCCGCAGGATTCATGCCTGCTCAGCTGCCTGATAATCGCCAGCTGGGCCGCAGGATTCATGCCTGCTCAGCTGCCTGATAATCGCCAGCTGGGCCGCAGGATTCATGCCTGCTCAGCTGCCTGATAATCGCCAGCTGGGCCGCAGGATTCATGCCTGCTCAGCTGCTTGATTCTTGCCTGCTGAGGCACATGATCCGTGCAGGAGAGCTACCTGATCAGCACATGAGCAGTCACATGATCAGCTCTCAGTCACCTGATCACTGCATGACAGGCACGTGATCAGTGCCTGCTGAGGGGATCAGCGCCTGCTCAGCTGCCTGATAATCGCCAGCTGGGCCGCAGGATTCATGCCTGCTCAGCTGCCTGATAATCGCCAGCTGGGCCGCAGGATTCATGCCTGCTCAGCTGCCTGATAATCGCCAGCTGGGCCGCAGGATTCATGCCTGCTCAGCTGCCTGATAATCGCCAGCTGGGCCGCAGGATTCATGCCTGCTCAGCTGCCTGATAATCGCCAGCTGGGCCGCAGGATTCATGCCTGCTCAGCTGCCTGATTCTGCCAGCTGAGGCACATGATGTGCAGGAGAGCTACCTGATCAGCACATGAGCAGTCACATGATCAGCGCCTCTCAGTCACCTGATCACTGCTGACAGGCACGTGATCAGTGCCTGCTGAGGTGCGGGATCAGCGCCTGCTCAGCTGCCTGATAATCGCCAGCTGGGCCGCAGGATTCATGCCTGCTCAGCTGCCTGATAATCGCCAGCTGGGCCGCAGGATTCATGCCTGCTCAGCTGCCTGATAATCGCCAGCTGGGCCGCAGGATTCATGCCTGCTCAGCTGCCTGATAATCGCCAGCTGGGCCGCAGGATTCATGCCTGCTCAGCTGCCTGATAATCGCCAGCTGGGCCGCAGGATTCATGCCTGCTCAGCTGCCTGATAATCGCCAGCTGGGCCGCAGGATTCATGCCTGCTCAGCTGCCTGATAATCGCCAGCTGGGCCGCAGGATTCATGCCTGCTCAGCTGCCTGATAATCGCCAGCTGGGCCGCAGGATTCATGCCTGCTCAGCTGCCTGATAATCGCCAGCTGGGCCGCAGGATTCATGCCTGCTCAGCTGCCTGATAATCGCCAGCTGGGCCGCAGGATTCATGCCTGCTCAGCTGCCTGATAATCGCCAGCTGGGCCGCAGGATTCATGCCTGCTCAGCTGCCTGATAATCGCCAGCTGGGCCGCAGGATTCATGCCTGCTCAGCTGCCTGATAATCGCCAGCTGGGCCGCAGGATTCATGCCTGCTCAGCTGCTTGATTCTTGCCTGCTGAGGCACATGATCCGTGCAGGAGAGCTACCTGATCAGCACATGAGCAGTCACATGATCAGCGCCTCTCAGTCACCTGATCACTGCATGACAGGCACGTGATCAGTGCCTGCTGAGGTGCGGGATCAGCGCCTGCTCAGCTGCCTGATAATCGCCAGCTGGGCCGCAGGATTCATGCCTGCTCAGCTGCCTGATAATCGCCAGCTGGGCCGCAGGATTCATGCCTGCTCAGCTGCCTGATAATCGCCAGCTGGGCCGCAGGATTCATGCCTGCTCAGCTGCCTGATAATCGCCAGCTGGGCCGCAGGATTCATGCCTGCTCAGCTGCCTGATAATCGCCAGCTGGGCCGCAGGATTCATGCCTGCTCAGCTGCCTGATAATCGCCAGCTGGGCCGCAGGATTCATGCCTGCTCAGCTGCCTGATAATCGCCAGCTGGGCCGCAGGATTCATGCCTGCTCAGCTGCCTGATAATCGCCAGCTGGGCCGCAGGATTCATGCCTGCTCAGCTGCCTGATAATCGCCAGCTGGGCCGCAGGATTCATGCCTGCTCAGCTGCCTGATAATCGCCAGCTGGGCCGCAGGATTCATGCCTGCTCAGCTGCCTGATAATCGCCAGCTGGGCCGCAGGATTCATGCCTGCTCAGCTGCCTGATAATCGCCAGCTGGGCCGCAGGATTCATGCCTGCTCAGCTGCCTGATAATCGCCAGCTGGGCCGCAGGATTCATGCCTGCTCAGCTGCCTGATAATCGCCAGCTGGGCCGCAGGATTCATGCCTGCTCAGCTGCTTGATTCTTGCCTGCTGAGGCACATGATCCGTGCAGGAGAGCTACCTGATCAGCACATGAGCAGTCACATGATCAGCGCCTCTCAGTCACCTGATCACTGCATGACAGGCACGTGATCAGTGCCTGCTGAGGTGCGGGATCAGCGCCTGCTCAGCTGCCTGATAATCGCCAGCTGGGCCGCAGGATTCATGCCTGCTCAGCTGCCTGATAATCGCCAGCTGGGCCGCAGGATTCATGCCTGCTCAGCTGCCTGATAATCGCCAGCTGGGCCGCAGGATTCATGCCTGCTCAGCTGCCTGATAATCGCCAGCTGGGCCGCAGGATTCATGCCTGCTCAGCTGCCTGATAATCGCCAGCTGGGCCGCAGGATTCATGCCTGCTCAGCTGCCTGATAATCGCCAGCTGGGCCGCAGGATTCATGCCTGCTCAGCTGCCTGATAATCGCCAGCTGGGCCGCAGGATTCATGCCTGCTCAGCTGCCTGATAATCGCCAGCTGGGCCGCAGGATTCATGCCTGCTCAGCTGCCTGATAATCGCCAGCTGGGCCGCAGGATTCATGCCTGCTCAGCTGCCTGATAATCGCCAGCTGGGCCGCAGGATTCATGCCTGCTCAGCTGCTTGATTCTTGCCTGCTGAGGCACATGATCCGTGCAGGAGAGCTACCTGATCAGCACATGAGCAGTCACATGATCAGCGCCTCTCAGTCACCTGATCACTGCATGACAGGCACGTGATCAGTGCCTGCTGAGGTGCGGGATCAGCGCCTGCTCAGCTGCCTGATAATCGCCAGCTGGGCCGCAGGATTCATGCCTGCTCAGCTGCCTGATAATCGCCAGCTGGGCCGCAGGATTCATGCCTGCTCAGCTGCCTGATAATCGCCAGCTGGGCCGCAGGATTCATGCCTGCTCAGCTGCCTGATAATCGCCAGCTGGGCCGCAGGATTCATGCCTGCTCAGCTGCCTGATAATCGCCAGCTGGGCCGCAGGATTCATGCCTGCTCAGCTGCCTGATAATCGCCAGCTGGGCCGCAGGATTCATGCCTGCTCAGCTGCCTGATAATCGCCAGCTGGGCCGCAGGATTCATGCCTGCTCAGCTGCCTGATAATCGCCAGCTGGGCCGCAGGATTCATGCCTGCTCAGCTGCCTGATAATCGCCAGCTGGGCCGCAGGATTCATGCCTGCTCAGCTGCCTGATAATCGCCAGCTGGGCCGCAGGATTCATGCCTGCTCAGCTGCCTGATAATCGCCAGCTGGGCCGCAGGATTCATGCCTGCTCAGCTGCCTGATAATCGCCAGCTGGGCCGCAGGATTCATGCCTGCTCAGCTGCCTGATAATCGCCAGCTGGGCCGCAGGATTCATGCCTGCTCAGCTGCTTGATTCTTGCCTGCTGAGGCACATGATCCGTGCAGGAGAGCTACCTGATCAGCACATGAGCAGTCACATGATCAGCGCCTCTCAGTCACCTGATCACTGCATGACAGGCACGTGATCAGTGCCTGCTGAGGTGCGGGATCAGCGCCTGCTCAGCTGCCTGATAATCGCCAGCTGGGCCGCAGGATTCATGCCTGCTCAGCTGCCTGATAATCGCCAGCTGGGCCGCAGGATTCATGCCTGCTCAGCTGCCTGATAATCGCCAGCTGGGCCGCAGGATTCATGCCTGCTCAGCTGCCTGATAATCGCCAGCTGGGCCGCAGGATTCATGCCTGCTCAGCTGCCTGATAATCGCCAGCTGGGCCGCAGGATTCATGCCTGCTCAGCTGCCTGATAATCGCCAGCTGGGCCGCAGGATTCATGCCTGCTCAGCTGCCTGATAATCGCCAGCTGGGCCGCAGGATTCATGCCTGCTCAGCTGCCTGATAATCGCCAGCTGGGCCGCAGGATTCATGCCTGCTCAGCTGCCTGATAATCGCCAGCTGGGCCGCAGGATTCATGCCTGCTCAGCTGCCTGATAATCGCCAGCTGGGCCGCAGGATTCATGCCTGCTCAGCTGCCTGATAATCGCCAGCTGGGCCGCAGGATTCATGCCTGCTCAGCTGCCTGATAATCGCCAGCTGGGCCGCAGGATTCATGCCTGCTCAGCTGCCTGATAATCGCCAGCTGGGCCGCAGGATTCATGCCTGCTCAGCTGCCTGATAATCGCCAGCTGGGCCGCAGGATTCATGCCTGCTCAGCTGCCTGATTCGCCTGCTGAGGCACATGATCCGTGCAGGAGAGCTGCCTGATCAGCACATGAGCAGTCACATGATCAGCGCCTCTCAGTCACCTGATCACTGCATGACAGGCACGTGATCAGTGCCTGCTGGGTGCGGGATCATGCCTGCTCAGCTGCCTGATAATCGCCAGCTGGGCCGCAGGATTCATGCCTGCTCAGCTGCCTGATAATCGCCAGCTGGGCCGCAGGATTCATGCCTGCTCAGCTGCCTGATAATCGCCAGCTGGGCCGCAGGATTCATGCCTGCTCAGCTGCCTGATAATCGCCAGCTGGGCCGCAGGATTCATGCCTGCTCAGCTGCCTGATAATCGCCAGCTGGGCCGCAGGATTCATGCCTGCTCAGCTGCTTGATTCTTGCCTGCTGAGGCACATGATCCGTGCAGGAGAGCTACCTGATCAGCACATGAGCAGTCACATGATCAGCGCCTCTCAGTCACCTGATCACTGCATGACAGGCACGTGATCAGTGCCTGCTGATGCGGGATCAGCGCCTGCTCAGCTGCCTGATAATCGCCAGCTGGGCCGCAGGATTCATGCCTGCTCAGCTGCCTGATAATCGCCAGCTGGGCCGCAGGATTCATGCCTGCTCAGCTGCCTGATAATCGCCAGCTGGGCCGCAGGATTCATGCCTGCTCAGCTGCCTGATAATCGCCAGCTGGGCCGCAGGATTCATGCCTGCTCAGCTGCCTGATAATCGCCAGCTGGGCCGCAGGATTCATGCCTGCTCAGCTGCCTGATAATCGCCAGCTGGGCCGCAGGATTCATGCCTGCTCAGCTGCCTGATAATCGCCAGCTGGGCCGCAGGATTCATGCCTGCTCAGCTGCCTGATAATCGCCAGCTGGGCCGCAGGATTCATGCCTGCTCAGCTGCCTGATAATCGCCAGCTGGGCCGCAGGATTCATGCCTGCTCAGCTGCCTGATAATCGCCAGCTGGGCCGCAGGATTCATGCCTGCTCAGCTGCCTGATAATCGCCAGCTGGGCCGCAGGATTCATGCCTGCTCAGCTGCCTGATAATCGCCAGCTGGGCCGCAGGATTCATGCCTGCTCAGCTGCCTGATAATCGCCAGCTGGGCCGCAGGATTCATGCCTGCTCAGCTGCCTGATAATCGCCAGCTGGGCCGCAGGATTCATGCCTGCTCAGCTGCCTGATAATCGCCAGCTGGGCCGCAGGATTCATGCCTGCTCAGCTGCTTGATTCTTGCCTGCTGAGGCACATGATCCGTGCAGGAGAGCTACCTGATCAGCACATGAGCAGTCACATGATCAGCGCCTCTCAGTCACCTGATCACTGCATGACAGGCACGTGATCAGTGCCTGCTGAGGTGCGGGATCAGCGCCTGCTCAGCTGCCTGATAATCGCCAGCTGGGCCGCAGGATTCATGCCTGCTCAGCTGCCTGATAATCGCCAGCTGGGCCGCAGGATTCATGCCTGCTCAGCTGCCTGATAATCGCCAGCTGGGCCGCAGGATTCATGCCTGCTCAGCTGCCTGATAATCGCCAGCTGGGCCGCAGGATTCATGCCTGCTCAGCTGCCTGATAATCGCCAGCTGGGCCGCAGGATTCATGCCTGCTCAGCTGCTTGATTCTTGCTGCTGAGGCACATGATCCGTGCAGGAGAGCTGCCTGATCAGCACATGAGCAGTCACATGATCAGCGCCTCTCAGTCACCTGATCACTGCATGACAGGCACGTGATCAGTGCCTGCTGAGGTGCGGGATCAGCGCCTGCTCAGCTGCCTGATAATCGCCAGCTGGGCCGCAGGATTCATGCCTGCTCAGCTGCCTGATAATCGCCAGCTGGGCCGCAGGATTCATGCCTGCTCAGCTGCCTGATAATCGCCAGCTGGGCCGCAGGATTCATGCCTGCTCAGCTGCCTGATAATCGCCAGCTGGGCCGCAGGATTCATGCCTGCTCAGCTGCTTGATTCTTGCCTGCTGAGGCACATGATCCGTGCAGGAGAGCTACCTGATCAGCACATGAGCAGTCACATGATCAGCGCCTCTCAGTCACCTGATCACTGCATGACAGGCACGTGATCAGTGCCTGCTGAGGTGCGGGATCAGCGCCTGCTCAGCTGCCTGATAATCGCCAGCTGGGCCGCAGGATTCATGCCTGCTCAGCTGCCTGATAATCGCCAGCTGGGCCGCAGGATTCATGCCTGCTCAGCTGCCTGATAATCGCCAGCTGGGCCGCAGGATTCATGCCTGCTCAGCTGCCTGATAATCGCCAGCTGGGCCGCAGGATTCATGCCTGCTCAGCTGCCTGATAATCGCCAGCTGGGCCGCAGGATTCATGCCTGCTCAGCTGCCTGATAATCGCCAGCTGGGCCGCAGGATTCATGCCTGCTCAGCTGCCTGATAATCGCCAGCTGGGCCGCAGGATTCATGCCTGCTCAGCTGCCTGATAATCGCCAGCTGGGCCGCAGGATTCATGCCTGCTCAGCTGCCTGATAATCGCCAGCTGGGCCGCAGGATTCATGCCTGCTCAGCTGCCTGATAATCGCCAGCTGGGCCGCAGGATTCATGCCTGCTCAGCTGCCTGATAATCGCCAGCTGGGCCGCAGGATTCATGCCTGCTCAGCTGCCTGATAATCGCCAGCTGGGCCGCAGGATTCATGCCTGCTCAGCTGCCTGATAATCGCCAGCTGGGCCGCAGGATTCATGCCTGCTCAGCTGCCTGATAATCGCCAGCTGGGCCGCAGGATTCATGCCTGCTCAGCTGCCTGATTCTTGCCTGCTGAGGCACATGATCCGTGCAGGAGAGCTACCTGATCAGCACATGAGCAGTCACATGATCAGCGCCTCAGTCACCTGATCACTGCATGACAGGCACGTGATCAGTGCCTGCTGAGGTGCGGGATCAGCGCCTGCTCAGCTGCCTGATAATCGCCAGCTGGGCCGCAGGATTCATGCCTGCTCAGCTGCCTGATAATCGCCAGCTGGGCCGCAGGATTCATGCCTGCTCAGCTGCCTGATAATCGCCAGCTGGGCCGCAGGATTCATGCCTGCTCAGCTGCCTGATAATCGCCAGCTGGGCCGCAGGATTCATGCCTGCTCAGCTGCCTGATAATCGCCAGCTGGGCCGCAGGATTCATGCCTGCTCAGCTGCTTGATTCTTGCCTGCTGAGGCACATGATCCGTGCAGGAGAGCTACCTGATCAGCACATGAGCAGTCACATGATCAGCGCCTCTCAGTCACCTGATCACTGCATGACAGGCACGTGATCAGTGCCTGCTGAGGTGCGGGATCAGCGCCTGCTCAGCTGCCTGATAATCGCCAGCTGGGCCGCAGGATTCATGCCTGCTCAGCTGCCTGATAATCGCCAGCTGGGCCGCAGGATTCATGCCTGCTCAGCTGCCTGATAATCGCCAGCTGGGCCGCAGGATTCATGCCTGCTCAGCTGCCTGATAATCGCCAGCTGGGCCGCAGGATTCATGCCTGCTCAGCTGCCTGATAATCGCCAGCTGGGCCGCAGGATTCATGCCTGCTCAGCTGCCTGATAATCGCCAGCTGGGCCGCAGGATTCATGCCTGCTCAGCTGCCTGATAATCGCCAGCTGGGCCGCAGGATTCATGCCTGCTCAGCTGCCTGATAATCGCCAGCTGGGCCGCAGGATTCATGCCTGCTCAGCTGCCTGATAATCGCCAGCTGGGCCGCAGGATTCATGCCTGCTCAGCTGCCTGATAATCGCCAGCTGGGCCGCAGGATTCATGCCTGCTCAGCTGCCTGATAATCGCCAGCTGGGCCGCAGGATTCATGCCTGCTCAGCTGCCTGATAATCGCCAGCTGGGCCGCAGGATTCATGCCTGCTCAGCTGCTTGATTCTTGCCTGCTGAGGCACATGATCCGTGCAGGAGAGCTACCTGATCAGCACATGAGCAGTCACATGATCAGCGCCTCTCAGTCACCTGATCACTGCATGACAGGCACGTGATCAGTGCCTGCTGAGGTGCGGGATCAGCGCCTGCTCAGCTGCCTGATAATCGCCAGCTGGGCCGCAGGATTCATGCCTGCTCAGCTGCCTGATAATCGCCAGCTGGGCCGCAGGATTCATGCCTGCTCAGCTGCCTGATAATCGCCAGCTGGGCCGCAGGATTCATGCCTGCTCAGCTGCCTGATAATCGCCAGCTGGGCCGCAGGATTCATGCCTGCTCAGCTGCCTGATAATCGCCAGCTGGGCCGCAGGATTCATGCCTGCTCAGCTGCCTGATAATCGCCAGCTGGGCCGCAGGATTCATGCCTGCTCAGCTGCCTGATAATCGCCAGCTGGGCCGCAGGATTCATGCCTGCTCAGCTGCCTGATAATCGCCAGCTGGGCCGCAGGATTCATGCCTGCTCAGCTGCTTGATTCTTGCCTGCTGAGGCACATGATCCGTGCAGGAGAGCTACCTGATCAGCACATGAGCAGTCACATGATCAGCCTCTCAGTCACCTGATCACTGCATGACAGGCACGTGATCAGTGCCTGCTGAGGTGCGGGATCAGCGCCTGCTCAGCTGCCTGATAATCGCCAGCTGGGCCGCAGGATTCATGCCTGCTCAGCTGCCTGATAATCGCCAGCTGGGCCGCAGGATTCATGCCTGCTCAGCTGCCTGATAATCGCCAGCTGGGCCGCAGGATTCATGCCTGCTCAGCTGCCTGATAATCGCCAGCTGGGCCGCAGGATTCATGCCTGCTCAGCTGCCTGATAATCGCCAGCTGGGCCGCAGGATTCATGCCTGCTCAGCTGCCTGATAATCGCCAGCTGGGCCGCAGGATTCATGCCTGCTCAGCTGCCTGATAATCGCCAGCTGGGCCGCAGGATTCATGCCTGCTCAGCTGCCTGATAATCGCCAGCTGGGCCGCAGGATTCATGCCTGCTCAGCTGCCTGATAATCGCCAGCTGGGCCGCAGGATTCATGCCTGCTCAGCTGCCTGATAATCGCCAGCTGGGCCGCAGGATTCATGCCTGCTCAGCTGCCTGATAATCGCCAGCTGGGCCGCAGGATTCATGCCTGCTCAGCTGCCTGATAATCGCCAGCTGGGCCGCAGGATTCATGCCTGCTCAGCTGCCTGATAATCGCCAGCTGGGCCGCAGGATTCATGCCTGCTCAGCTGCCTGATAATCGCCAGCTGGGCCGCAGGATTCATGCCTGCTCAGCTGCCTGATAATCGCCAGCTGGGCCGCAGGATTCATGCCTGCTCAGCTGCCTGATAATCGCCAGCTGGGCCGCAGGATTCATGCCTGCTCAGCTGCCTGATAATCGCCAGCTGGGCCGCAGGATTCATGCCTGCTCAGCTGCCTGATAATCGCCAGCTGGGCCGCAGGATTCATGCCTGCTCAGCTGCTTGATTCTTGCCTGCTGAGGCACATGATCCGTGCAGGAGAGCTACCTGATCAGCACATGAGCAGTCACATGATCAGCGCCTCTCAGTCACCTGATCACTGCATGACAGGCACGTGATCAGTGCCTGCTGAGGTGCGGGATCAGCGCCTGCTCAGCTGCCTGATAATCGCCAGCTGGGCCGCAGGATTCATGCCTGCTCAGCTGCCTGATAATCGCCAGCTGGGCCGCAGGATTCATGCCTGCTCAGCTGCCTGATAATCGCCAGCTGGGCCGCAGGATTCATGCCTGCTCAGCTGCCTGATAATCGCCAGCTGGGCCGCAGGATTCATGCCTGCTCAGCTGCCTGATAATCGCCAGCTGGGCCGCAGGATTCATGCCTGCTCAGCTGCCTGATAATCGCCAGCTGGGCCGCAGGATTCATGCCTGCTCAGCTGCCTGATAATCGCCAGCTGGGCCGCAGGATTCATGCCTGCTCAGCTGCCTGATAATCGCCAGCTGGGCCGCAGGATTCATGCCTGCTCAGCTGCCTGATAATCGCCAGCTGGGCCGCAGGATTCATGCCTGCTCAGCTGCCTGATAATCGCCAGCTGGGCCGCAGGATTCATGCCTGCTCAGCTGCCTGATAATCGCCAGCTGGGCCGCAGGATTCATGCCTGCTCAGCTGCCTGATAATCGCCAGCTGGGCCGCAGGATTCATGCCTGCTCAGCTGCCTGATAATCGCCAGCTGGGCCGCAGGATTCATGCCTGCTCAGCTGCTTGATTCTTGCCTGCTGAGGCACATGATCCGTGCAGGAGAGCTACCTGATCAGCACATGAGCAGTCACATGATCAGCGCCTCTCAGTCACCTGATCACTGCATGACAGGCACGTGATCAGTGCCTGCTGAGGTGCGGGATCAGCGCCTGCTCAGCTGCCTGATAATCGCCAGCTGGGCCGCAGGATTCATGCCTGCTCAGCTGCCTGATAATCGCCAGCTGGGCCGCAGGATTCATGCCTGCTCAGCTGCCTGATAATCGCCAGCTGGGCCGCAGGATTCATGCCTGCTCAGCTGCCTGATAATCGCCAGCTGGGCCGCAGGATTCATGCCTGCTCAGCTGCCTGATAATCGCCAGCTGGGCCGCAGGATTCATGCCTGCTCAGCTGCCTGATAATCGCCAGCTGGGCCGCAGGATTCATGCCTGCTCAGCTGCCTGATAATCGCCAGCTGGGCCGCAGGATTCATGCCTGCTCAGCTGCCTGATAATCGCCAGCTGGGCCGCAGGATTCATGCCTGCTCAGCTGCCTGATAATCGCCAGCTGGGCCGCAGGATTCATGCCTGCTCAGCTGCCTGATAATCGCCAGCTGGGCCGCAGGATTCATGCCTGCTCAGCTGCCTGATAATCGCCAGCTGGGCCGCAGGATTCATGCCTGCTCAGCTGCCTGATAATCGCCAGCTGGGCCGCAGGATTCATGCCTGCTCAGCTGCCTGATAATCGCCAGCTGGGCCGCAGGATTCATGCCTGCTCAGCTGCCTGATAATCGCCAGCTGGGCCGCAGGATTCATGCCTGCTCAGCTGCTTGATTCTTGCCTGCTGAGGCACATGATCCGTGCAGGAGAGCTACCTGATCAGCACATGAGCAGTCACATGATCAGCGCCTCTCAGTCACCTGATCACTGCATGACAGGCACGTGATCAGTGCCTGCTGAGGTGCGGGATCAGCGCCTGCTCAGCTGCCTGATAATCGCCAGCTGGGCCGCAGGATTCATGCCTGCTCAGCTGCCTGATAATCGCCAGCTGGGCCGCAGGATTCATGCCTGCTCAGCTGCCTGATAATCGCCAGCTGGGCCGCAGGATTCATGCCTGCTCAGCTGCCTGATAATCGCCAGCTGGGCCGCAGGATTCATGCCTGCTCAGCTGCCTGATAATCGCCAGCTGGGCCGCAGGATTCATGCCTGCTCAGCTGCTTGATTCTTGCCTGCTGAGGCACATGATCCGTGCAGGAGAGCTACCTGATCAGCACATGAGCAGTCACATGATCAGCGCCTCTCAGTCACCTGATCACTGCATGACAGGCACGTGATCAGTGCCTGCTGAGGTGCGGGATCAGCGCCTGCTCAGCTGCCTGATAATCGCCAGCTGGGCCGCAGGATTCATGCCTGCTCAGCTGCCTGATAATCGCCAGCTGGGCCGCAGGATTCATGCCTGCTCAGCTGCCTGATAATCGCCAGCTGGGCCGCAGGATTCATGCCTGCTCAGCTGCCTGATAATCGCCAGCTGGGCCGCAGGATTCATGCCTGCTCAGCTGCCTGATAATCGCCAGCTGGGCCGCAGGATTCATGCCTGCTCAGCTGCCTGATAATCGCCAGCTGGGCCGCAGGATTCATGCCTGCTCAGCTGCCTGATAATCGCCAGCTGGGCCGCAGGATTCATGCCTGCTCAGCTGCCTGATAATCGCCAGCTGGGCCGCAGGATTCATGCCTGCTCAGCTGCCTGATAATCGCCAGCTGGGCCGCAGGATTCATGCCTGCTCAGCTGCCTGATAATCGCCAGCTGGGCCGCAGGATTCATGCCTGCTCAGCTGCCTGATAATCGCCAGCTGGGCCGCAGGATTCATGCCTGCTCAGCTGCCTGATAATCGCCAGCTGGGCCGCAGGATTCATGCCTGCTCAGCTGCCTGATAATCGCCAGCTGGGCCGCAGGATTCATGCCTGCTCAGCTGCCTGATAATCGCCAGCTGGGCCGCAGGATTCATGCCTGCTCAGCTGCCTGATAATCGCCAGCTGGGCCGCAGGATTCATGCCTGCTCAGCTGCCTGATAATCGCCAGCTGGGCCGCAGGATTCATGCCTGCTCAGCTGCCTGATAATCGCCAGCTGGGCCGCAGGATTCATGCCTGCTCAGCTGCCTGATAATCGCCAGCTGGGCCGCAGGATTCATGCCTGCTCAGCTGCCTGATAATCGCCAGCTGGGCCGCAGGATTCATGCCTGCTCAGCTGCCTGATAATCGCCAGCTGGGCCGCAGGATTCATGCCTGCTCAGCTGCTTGATTCTTGCCTGCTGAGGCACATGATCCGTGCAGGAGAGCTACCTGATCAGCACATGAGCAGTCACATGATCAGCGCCTCTCAGTCACCTGATCACTGCATGACAGGCACGTGATCAGTGCCTGCTGAGGTGCGGGATCAGCGCCTGCTCAGCTGCCTGATAATCGCCAGCTGGGCCGCAGGATTCATGCCTGCTCAGCTGCCTGATAATCGCCAGCTGGGCCGCAGGATTCATGCCTGCTCAGCTGCCTGATAATCGCCAGCTGGGCCGCAGGATTCATGCCTGCTCAGCTGCCTGATAATCGCCAGCTGGGCCGCAGGATTCATGCCTGCTCAGCTGCCTGATAATCGCCAGCTGGGCCGCAGGATTCATGCCTGCTCAGCTGCTTGATTCTTGCCTGCTGAGGCACATGATCCGTGCAGGAGAGCTGCCTGATCAGCACATGAGCAGTCACATGATCAGCGCCTCTCAGTCACCTGATCACTGCATGACAGGCACGTGATCAGTGCCTGCTGAGGTGCGGGATCAGCGCCTGCTCAGCTGCCTGATAATCGCCAGCTGGGCCGCAGGATTCATGCCTGCTCAGCTGCCTGATAATCGCCAGCTGGGCCGCAGGATTCATGCCTGCTCAGCTGCCTGATAATCGCCAGCTGGGCCGCAGGATTCATGCCTGCTCAGCTGCCTGATAATCGCCAGCTGGGCCGCAGGATTCATGCCTGCTCAGCTGCCTGATAATCGCCAGCTGGGCCGCAGGATTCATGCCTGCTCAGCTGCCTGATAATCGCCAGCTGGGCCGCAGGATTCATGCCTGCTCAGCTGCCTGATAATCGCCAGCTGGGCCGCAGGATTCATGCCTGCTCAGCTGCCTGATAATCGCCAGCTGGGCCGCAGGATTCATGCCTGCTCAGCTGCCTGATAATCGCCAGCTGGGCCGCAGGATTCATGCCTGCTCAGCTGCCTGATAATCGCCAGCTGGGCCGCAGGATTCATGCCTGCTCAGCTGCCTGATAATCGCCAGCTGGGCCGCAGGATTCATGCCTGCTCAGCTGCCTGATAATCGCCAGCTGGGCCGCAGGATTCATGCCTGCTCAGCTGCCTGATAATCGCCAGCTGGGCCGCAGGATTCATGCCTGCTCAGCTGCTTGATTCTTGCCTGCTGAGGCACATGATCCGTGCAGGAGAGCTACCTGATCAGCACATGAGCAGTCACATGATCAGCGCCTCTCAGTCACCTGATCACTGCATGACAGGCACGTGATCAGTGCCTGCTGAGGTGCGGGATCAGCGCCTGCTCAGCTGCCTGATAATCGCCAGCTGGGCCGCAGGATTCATGCCTGCTCAGCTGCCTGATAATCGCCAGCTGGGCCGCAGGATTCATGCCTGCTCAGCTGCCTGATAATCGCCAGCTGGGCCGCAGGATTCATGCCTGCTCAGCTGCCTGATAATCGCCAGCTGGGCCGCAGGATTCATGCCTGCTCAGCTGCCTGATAATCGCCAGCTGGGCCGCAGGATTCATGCCTGCTCAGCTGCCTGATAATCGCCAGCTGGGCCGCAGGATTCATGCCTGCTCAGCTGCCTGATAATCGCCAGCTGGGCCGCAGGATTCATGCCTGCTCAGCTGCCTGATAATCGCCAGCTGGGCCGCAGGATTCATGCCTGCTCAGCTGCTTGATTCTTGCCTGCTGAGGCACATGATCCGTGCAGGAGAGCTACCTGATCAGCACATGAGCAGTCACATGATCAGCGCCTCTCAGTCACCTGATCACTGCATGACAGGCACGTGATCAGTGCCTGCTGACGGGATCAGCGCCTGCTCAGCTGCCTGATAATCGCCAGCTGGGCCGCAGGATTCATGCCTGCTCAGCTGCCTGATAATCGCCAGCTGGGCCGCAGGATTCATGCCTGCTCAGCTGCCTGATAATCGCCAGCTGGGCCGCAGGATTCATGCCTGCTCAGCTGCCTGATAATCGCCAGCTGGGCCGCAGGATTCATGCCTGCTCAGCTGCCTGATAATCGCCAGCTGGGCCGCAGGATTCATGCCTGCTCAGCTGCCTGATAATCGCCAGCTGGGCCGCAGGATTCATGCCTGCTCAGCTGCCTGATAATCGCCAGCTGGGCCGCAGGATTCATGCCTGCTCAGCTGCCTGATAATCGCCAGCTGGGCCGCAGGATTCATGCCTGCTCAGCTGCCTGATAATCGCCAGCTGGGCCGCAGGATTCATGCCTGCTCAGCTGCCTGATAATCGCCAGCTGGGCCGCAGGATTCATGCCTGCTCAGCTGCTTGATTCTTGCCTGCTGAGGCACATGATCCGTGCAGGAGAGCTACCTGATCAGCACATGAGCAGTCACATGATCAGCGCCTCTCAGTCACCTGATCACTGCATGACAGGCACGTGATCAGTGCCTGCTGAGGTGCGGGATCAGCGCCTGCTCAGCTGCCTGATAATCGCCAGCTGGGCCGCAGGATTCATGCCTGCTCAGCTGCCTGATAATCGCCAGCTGGGCCGCAGGATTCATGCCTGCTCAGCTGCCTGATAATCGCCAGCTGGGCCGCAGGATTCATGCCTGCTCAGCTGCCTGATAATCGCCAGCTGGGCCGCAGGATTCATGCCTGCTCAGCTGCCTGATAATCGCCAGCTGGGCCGCAGGATTCATGCCTGCTCAGCTGCCTGATAATCGCCAGCTGGGCCGCAGGATTCATGCCTGCTCAGCTGCCTGATAATCGCCAGCTGGGCCGCAGGATTCATGCCTGCTCAGCTGCCTGATAATCGCCAGCTGGGCCGCAGGATTCATGCCTGCTCAGCTGCCTGATAATCGCCAGCTGGGCCGCAGGATTCATGCCTGCTCAGCTGCCTGATAATCGCCAGCTGGGCCGCAGGATTCATGCCTGCTCAGCTGCCTGATAATCGCCAGCTGGGCCGCAGGATTCATGCCTGCTCAGCTGCCTGATAATCGCCAGCTGGGCCGCAGGATTCATGCCTGCTCAGCTGCCTGATAATCGCCAGCTGGGCCGCAGGATTCATGCCTGCTCAGCTGCCTGATAATCGCCAGCTGGGCCGCAGGATTCATGCCTGCTCAGCTGCCTGATAATCGCCAGCTGGGCCGCAGGATTCATGCCTGCTCAGCTGCCTGATAATCGCCAGCTGGGCCGCAGGATTCATGCCTGCTCAGCTGCCTGATAATCGCCAGCTGGGCCGCAGGATTCATGCCTGCTCAGCTGCCTGATAATCGCCAGCTGGGCCGCAGGATTCATGCCTGCTCAGCTGCTTGATTCTTGCCTGCTGAGGCACATGATCCGTGCAGGAGAGCTACCTGATCAGCACATGAGCAGTCACATGATCAGCGCCTCTCAGTCACCTGATCACTGCATGACAGGCACGTGATCAGTGCCTGCTGAGGTGCGGGATCAGCGCCTGCTCAGCTGCCTGATAATCGCCAGCTGGGCCGCAGGATTCATGCCTGCTCAGCTGCCTGATAATCGCCAGCTGGGCCGCAGGATTCATGCCTGCTCAGCTGCCTGATAATCGCCAGCTGGGCCGCAGGATTCATGCCTGCTCAGCTGCCTGATAATCGCCAGCTGGGCCGCAGGATTCATGCCTGCTCAGCTGCCTGATAATCGCCAGCTGGGCCGCAGGATTCATGCCTGCTCAGCTGCCTGATAATCGCCAGCTGGGCCGCAGGATTCATGCCTGCTCAGCTGCCTGATAATCGCCAGCTGGGCCGCAGGATTCATGCCTGCTCAGCTGCCTGATAATCGCCAGCTGGGCCGCAGGATTCATGCCTGCTCAGCTGCCTGATAATCGCCAGCTGGGCCGCAGGATTCATGCCTGCTCAGCTGCCTGATAATCGCCAGCTGGGCCGCAGGATTCATGCCTGCTCAGCTGCCTGATAATCGCCAGCTGGGCCGCAGGATTCATGCCTGCTCAGCTGCCTGATAATCGCCAGCTGGGCCGCAGGATTCATGCCTGCTCAGCTGCCTGATAATCGCCAGCTGGGCCGCAGGATTCATGCCTGCTCAGCTGCTTGATTCTTGCCTGCTGAGGCACATGATCCGTGCAGGAGAGCTACCTGATCAGCACATGAGCAGTCACATGATCAGCGCCTCTCAGTCACCTGATCACTGCATGACAGGCACGTGATCAGTGCCTGCTGAGGTGGGATCAGCGCCTGCTCAGCTGCCTGATAATCGCCAGCTGGGCCGCAGGATTCATGCCTGCTCAGCTGCCTGATAATCGCCAGCTGGGCCGCAGGATTCATGCCTGCTCAGCTGCCTGATAATCGCCAGCTGGGCCGCAGGATTCATGCCTGCTCAGCTGCCTGATAATCGCCAGCTGGGCCGCAGGATTCATGCCTGCTCAGCTGCCTGATAATCGCCAGCTGGGCCGCAGGATTCATGCCTGCTCAGCTGCCTGATAATCGCCAGCTGGGCCGCAGGATTCATGCCTGCTCAGCTGCCTGATAATCGCCAGCTGGGCCGCAGGATTCATGCCTGCTCAGCTGCCTGATAATCGCCAGCTGGGCCGCAGGATTCATGCCTGCTCAGCTGCCTGATAATCGCCAGCTGGGCCGCAGGATTCATGCCTGCTCAGCTGCCTGATAATCGCCAGCTGGGCCGCAGGATTCATGCCTGCTCAGCTGCCTGATAATCGCCAGCTGGGCCGCAGGATTCATGCCTGCTCAGCTGCCTGATAATCGCCAGCTGGGCCGCAGGATTCATGCCTGCTCAGCTGCCTGATAATCGCCAGCTGGGCCGCAGGATTCATGCCTGCTCAGCTGCCTGATAATCGCCAGCTGGGCCGCAGGATTCATGCCTGCTCAGCTGCTTGATTCTTGCCTGCTGAGGCACATGATCCGTGCAGGAGAGCTACCTGATCAGCACATGAGCAGTCACATGATCAGCGCCTCTCAGTCACCTGATCACTGCATGACAGGCACGTGATCAGTGCCTGCTGAGGTGCGGGATCAGCGCCTGCTCAGCTGCCTGATAATCGCCAGCTGGGCCGCAGGATTCATGCCTGCTCAGCTGCCTGATAATCGCCAGCTGGGCCGCAGGATTCATGCCTGCTCAGCTGCCTGATAATCGCCAGCTGGGCCGCAGGATTCATGCCTGCTCAGCTGCCTGATAATCGCCAGCTGGGCCGCAGGATTCATGCCTGCTCAGCTGCCTGATAATCGCCAGCTGGGCCGCAGGATTCATGCCTGCTCAGCTGCCTGATTCTTGCCTGCTGAGGCACATGATCCGTGCAGGAGAGCTCACCTGATCAGCACATGAGCAGTCACATGATCAGCGCTCAGTCACCTGATCACTGCATGACAGGCACGTGATCAGTGCCTGCTGAGGTGCGGGATCAGCGCCTGCTCAGCTGCCTGATAATCGCCAGCTGGGCCGCAGGATTCATGCCTGCTCAGCTGCCTGATAATCGCCAGCTGGGCCGCAGGATTCATGCCTGCTCAGCTGCCTGATAATCGCCAGCTGGGCCGCAGGATTCATGCCTGCTCAGCTGCCTGATAATCGCCAGCTGGGCCGCAGGATTCATGCCTGCTCAGCTGCCTGATAATCGCCAGCTGGGCCGCAGGATTCATGCCTGCTCAGCTGCCTGATAATCGCCAGCTGGGCCGCAGGATTCATGCCTGCTCAGCTGCCTGATAATCGCCAGCTGGGCCGCAGGATTCATGCCTGCTCAGCTGCCTGATAATCGCCAGCTGGGCCGCAGGATTCATGCCTGCTCAGCTGCCTGATAATCGCCAGCTGGGCCGCAGGATTCATGCCTGCTCAGCTGCCTGATAATCGCCAGCTGGGCCGCAGGATTCATGCCTGCTCAGCTGCCTGATAATCGCCAGCTGGGCCGCAGGATTCATGCCTGCTCAGCTGCCTGATAATCGCCAGCTGGGCCGCAGGATTCATGCCTGCTCAGCTGCCTGATAATCGCCAGCTGGGCCGCAGGATTCATGCCTGCTCAGCTGCCTGATAATCGCCAGCTGGGCCGCAGGATTCATGCCTGCTCAGCTGCCTGATAATCGCCAGCTGGGCCGCAGGATTCATGCCTGCTCAGCTGCCTGATAATCGCCAGCTGGGCCGCAGGATTCATGCCTGCTCAGCTGCCTGATAATCGCCAGCTGGGCCGCAGGATTCATGCCTGCTCAGCTGCCTGATAATCGCCAGCTGGGCCGCAGGATTCATGCCTGCTCAGCTGCCTGATAATCGCCAGCTGGGCCGCAGGATTCATGCCTGCTCAGCTGCCTGATAATCGCCAGCTGGGCCGCAGGATTCATGCCTGCTCAGCTGCCTGATAATCGCCAGCTGGGCCGCAGGATTCATGCCTGCTCAGCTGCTTGATTCTTGCCTGCTGAGGCACATGATCCGTGCAGGAGAGCTACCTGATCAGCACATGAGCAGTCACATGATCAGCGCCTCTCAGTCACCTGATCACTGCATGACAGGCACGTGATCAGTGCCTGCTGAGGTGCGGGATCAGCGCCTGCTCAGCTGCCTGATAATCGCCAGCTGGGCCGCAGGATTCATGCCTGCTCAGCTGCCTGATAATCGCCAGCTGGGCCGCAGGATTCATGCCTGCTCAGCTGCCTGATAATCGCCAGCTGGGCCGCAGGATTCATGCCTGCTCAGCTGCCTGATAATCGCCAGCTGGGCCGCAGGATTCATGCCTGCTCAGCTGCCTGATAATCGCCAGCTGGGCCGCAGGATTCATGCCTGCTCAGCTGCTTGATTCTTGCCTGCTGAGGCACATGATCCGTGCAGGAGAGCTACCTGATCAGCACATGAGCAGTCACATGATCAGCGCCTCTCAGTCACCTGATCACTGCATGACAGGCACGTGATCAGTGCCTGCTGAGGTGCGGGATCAGCGCCTGCTCAGCTGCCTGATAATCGCCAGCTGGGCCGCAGGATTCATGCCTGCTCAGCTGCCTGATAATCGCCAGCTGGGCCGCAGGATTCATGCCTGCTCAGCTGCCTGATAATCGCCAGCTGGGCCGCAGGATTCATGCCTGCTCAGCTGCCTGATAATCGCCAGCTGGGCCGCAGGATTCATGCCTGCTCAGCTGCCTGATAATCGCCAGCTGGGCCGCAGGATTCATGCCTGCTCAGCTGCCTGATAATCGCCAGCTGGGCCGCAGGATTCATGCCTGCTCAGCTGCCTGATAATCGCCAGCTGGGCCGCAGGATTCATGCCTGCTCAGCTGCCTGATAATCGCCAGCTGGGCCGCAGGATTCATGCCTGCTCAGCTGCCTGATAATCGCCAGCTGGGCCGCAGGATTCATGCCTGCTCAGCTGCCTGATAATCGCCAGCTGGGCCGCAGGATTCATGCCTGCTCAGCTGCCTGATAATCGCCAGCTGGGCCGCAGGATTCATGCCTGCTCAGCTGCCTGATAATCGCCAGCTGGGCCGCAGGATTCATGCCTGCTCAGCTGCCTGATAATCGCCAGCTGGGCCGCAGGATTCATGCCTGCTCAGCTGCTTGATTCTTGCCTGCTGAGGCACATGATCCGTGCAGGAGAGCTACCTGATCAGCACATGAGCAGTCACATGATCAGCGCCTCTCAGTCACCTGATCACTGCATGACAGGCACGTGATCAGTGCCTGCTGAGGTGCGGGATCAGCGCCTGCTCAGCTGCCTGATAATCGCCAGCTGGGCCGCAGGATTCATGCCTGCTCAGCTGCCTGATAATCGCCAGCTGGGCCGCAGGATTCATGCCTGCTCAGCTGCCTGATAATCGCCAGCTGGGCCGCAGGATTCATGCCTGCTCAGCTGCCTGATAATCGCCAGCTGGGCCGCAGGATTCATGCCTGCTCAGCTGCCTGATAATCGCCAGCTGGGCCGCAGGATTCATGCCTGCTCAGCTGCCTGATAATCGCCAGCTGGGCCGCAGGATTCATGCCTGCTCAGCTGCCTGATAATCGCCAGCTGGGCCGCAGGATTCATGCCTGCTCAGCTGCCTGATAATCGCCAGCTGGGCCGCAGGATTCATGCCTGCTCAGCTGCCTGATAATCGCCAGCTGGGCCGCAGGATTCATGCCTGCTCAGCTGCTTGATTCTTGCCTGCTGAGGCACATGATCCGTGCAGGAGAGCTACCTGATCAGCACATGAGCAGTCACATGATCAGCGCCTCTCAGTCACCTGATCACTGCATGACAGGCACGTGATCAGTGCCTGCTGATGCGGGATCAGCGCCTGCTCAGCTGCCTGATAATCGCCAGCTGGGCCGCAGGATTCATGCCTGCTCAGCTGCCTGATAATCGCCAGCTGGGCCGCAGGATTCATGCCTGCTCAGCTGCCTGATAATCGCCAGCTGGGCCGCAGGATTCATGCCTGCTCAGCTGCCTGATAATCGCCAGCTGGGCCGCAGGATTCATGCCTGCTCAGCTGCCTGATAATCGCCAGCTGGGCCGCAGGATTCATGCCTGCTCAGCTGCCTGATAATCGCCAGCTGGGCCGCAGGATTCATGCCTGCTCAGCTGCCTGATAATCGCCAGCTGGGCCGCAGGATTCATGCCTGCTCAGCTGCCTGATAATCGCCAGCTGGGCCGCAGGATTCATGCCTGCTCAGCTGCCTGATAATCGCCAGCTGGGCCGCAGGATTCATGCCTGCTCAGCTGCCTGATAATCGCCAGCTGGGCCGCAGGATTCATGCCTGCTCAGCTGCCTGATAATCGCCAGCTGGGCCGCAGGATTCATGCCTGCTCAGCTGCCTGATAATCGCCAGCTGGGCCGCAGGATTCATGCCTGCTCAGCTGCCTGATAATCGCCAGCTGGGCCGCAGGATTCATGCCTGCTCAGCTGCTTGATTCTTGCCTGCTGAGGCACATGATCCGTGCAGGAGAGCTACCTGATCAGCACATGAGCAGTCACATGATCAGCGCCTCTCAGTCACCTGATCACTGCATGACAGGCACGTGATCAGTGCCTGCTGAGGTGCGGGATCAGCGCCTGCTCAGCTGCCTGATAATCGCCAGCTGGGCCGCAGGATTCATGCCTGCTCAGCTGCCTGATAATCGCCAGCTGGGCCGCAGGATTCATGCCTGCTCAGCTGCCTGATAATCGCCAGCTGGGCCGCAGGATTCATGCCTGCTCAGCTGCCTGATAATCGCCAGCTGGGCCGCAGGATTCATGCCTGCTCAGCTGCCTGATAATCGCCAGCTGGGCCGCAGGATTCATGCCTGCTCAGCTGCCTGATAATCGCCAGCTGGGCCGCAGGATTCATGCCTGCTCAGCTGCCTGATAATCGCCAGCTGGGCCGCAGGATTCATGCCTGCTCAGCTGCCTGATAATCGCCAGCTGGGCCGCAGGATTCATGCCTGCTCAGCTGCCTGATAATCGCCAGCTGGGCCGCAGGATTCATGCCTGCTCAGCTGCCTGATAATCGCCAGCTGGGCCGCAGGATTCATGCCTGCTCAGCTGCCTGATAATCGCCAGCTGGGCCGCAGGATTCATGCCTGCTCAGCTGCCTGATAATCGCCAGCTGGGCCGCAGGATTCATGCCTGCTCAGCTGCCTGATAATCGCCAGCTGGGCCGCAGGATTCATGCCTGCTCAGCTGCCTGATAATCGCCAGCTGGGCCGCAGGATTCATGCCTGCTCAGCTGCTTGATTCTTGCCTGCTGAGGCACATGATCCGTGCAGGAGAGCTACCTGATCAGCACATGAGCAGTCACATGATCAGCGCTCAGTCACCTGATCACTGCATGACAGGCACGTGATCAGTGCCTGCTGAGGTGCGGGATCAGCGCCTGCTCAGCTGCCTGATAATCGCCAGCTGGGCCGCAGGATTCATGCCTGCTCAGCTGCCTGATAATCGCCAGCTGGGCCGCAGGATTCATGCCTGCTCAGCTGCCTGATAATCGCCAGCTGGGCCGCAGGATTCATGCCTGCTCAGCTGCCTGATAATCGCCAGCTGGGCCGCAGGATTCATGCCTGCTCAGCTGCCTGATAATCGCCAGCTGGGCCGCAGGATTCATGCCTGCTCAGCTGCTTGATTCTTGCCTGCTGAGGCACATGATCCGTGCAGGAGAGCTACCTGATCAGCACATGAGCAGTCACATGATCAGCGCCTCTCAGTCACCTGATCACTGCATGACAGGCACGTGATCAGTGCCTGCTGAGGTGCGGGATCAGCGCCTGCTCAGCTGCCTGATAATCGCCAGCTGGGCCGCAGGATTCATGCCTGCTCAGCTGCCTGATAATCGCCAGCTGGGCCGCAGGATTCATGCCTGCTCAGCTGCCTGATAATCGCCAGCTGGGCCGCAGGATTCATGCCTGCTCAGCTGCCTGATAATCGCCAGCTGGGCCGCAGGATTCATGCCTGCTCAGCTGCCTGATAATCGCCAGCTGGGCCGCAGGATTCATGCCTGCTCAGCTGCCTGATAATCGCCAGCTGGGCCGCAGGATTCATGCCTGCTCAGCTGCCTGATAATCGCCAGCTGGGCCGCAGGATTCATGCCTGCTCAGCTGCCTGATAATCGCCAGCTGGGCCGCAGGATTCATGCCTGCTCAGCTGCCTGATAATCGCCAGCTGGGCCGCAGGATTCATGCCTGCTCAGCTGCCTGATAATCGCCAGCTGGGCCGCAGGATTCATGCCTGCTCAGCTGCCTGATAATCGCCAGCTGGGCCGCAGGATTCATGCCTGCTCAGCTGCCTGATAATCGCCAGCTGGGCCGCAGGATTCATGCCTGCTCAGCTGCCTGATAATCGCCAGCTGGGCCGCAGGATTCATGCCTGCTCAGCTGCCTGATAATCGCCAGCTGGGCCGCAGGATTCATGCCTGCTCAGCTGCCTGATAATCGCCAGCTGGGCCGCAGGATTCATGCCTGCTCAGCTGCCTGATAATCGCCAGCTGGGCCGCAGGATTCATGCCTGCTCAGCTGCCTGATAATCGCCAGCTGGGCCGCAGGATTCATGCCTGCTCAGCTGCCTGATAATCGCCAGCTGGGCCGCAGGATTCATGCCTGCTCAGCTGCCTGATAATCGCCAGCTGGGCCGCAGGATTCATGCCTGCTCAGCTGCCTGATAATCGCCAGCTGGGCCGCAGGATTCATGCCTGCTCAGCTGCCTGATAATCGCCAGCTGGGCCGCAGGATTCATGCCTGCTCAGCTGCTTGATTCTTGCCTGCTGAGGCACATGATCCGTGCAGGAGAGCTACCTGATCAGCACATGAGCAGTCACATGATCAGCGCCTCTCAGTCACCTGATCACTGCATGACAGGCACGTGATCAGTGCCTGCTGAGGTGGATCAGCCTGCTCAGCTGCCTGATAATCGCCAGCTGGGCCGCAGGATTCATGCCTGCTCAGCTGCCTGATAATCGCCAGCTGGGCCGCAGGATTCATGCCTGCTCAGCTGCCTGATAATCGCCAGCTGGGCCGCAGGATTCATGCCTGCTCAGCTGCCTGATAATCGCCAGCTGGGCCGCAGGATTCATGCCTGCTCAGCTGCCTGATAATCGCCAGCTGGGCCGCAGGATTCATGCCTGCTCAGCTGCTGATTCTGCCTGCTGAGGCACATGATCCGTGCAGGAGAGCTACCTGATCAGCACATGAGCAGTCACATGATCAGCGCCTCTCAGTCACCTGATCACTGCTGACAGGCACGTGATCAGTGCCTGCTGATGCGGGATCAGCGCCTGCTCAGCTGCCTGATAATCGCCAGCTGGGCCGCAGGATTCATGCCTGCTCAGCTGCCTGATAATCGCCAGCTGGGCCGCAGGATTCATGCCTGCTCAGCTGCCTGATAATCGCCAGCTGGGCCGCAGGATTCATGCCTGCTCAGCTGCCTGATAATCGCCAGCTGGGCCGCAGGATTCATGCCTGCTCAGCTGCCTGATAATCGCCAGCTGGGCCGCAGGATTCATGCCTGCTCAGCTGCCTGATAATCGCCAGCTGGGCCGCAGGATTCATGCCTGCTCAGCTGCCTGATAATCGCCAGCTGGGCCGCAGGATTCATGCCTGCTCAGCTGCCTGATAATCGCCAGCTGGGCCGCAGGATTCATGCCTGCTCAGCTGCCTGATAATCGCCAGCTGGGCCGCAGGATTCATGCCTGCTCAGCTGCCTGATAATCGCCAGCTGGGCCGCAGGATTCATGCCTGCTCAGCTGCCTGATAATCGCCAGCTGGGCCGCAGGATTCATGCCTGCTCAGCTGCCTGATAATCGCCAGCTGGGCCGCAGGATTCATGCCTGCTCAGCTGCCTGATAATCGCCAGCTGGGCCGCAGGATTCATGCCTGCTCAGCTGCTTGATTCTTGCCTGCTGAGGCACATGATCCGTGCAGGAGAGCTACCTGATCAGCACATGAGCAGTCACATGATCAGCGCCTCTCAGTCACCTGATCACTGCATGACAGGCACGTGATCAGTGCCTGCTGAGGTGCGGGATCAGCGCCTGCTCAGCTGCCTGATAATCGCCAGCTGGGCCGCAGGATTCATGCCTGCTCAGCTGCCTGATAATCGCCAGCTGGGCCGCAGGATTCATGCCTGCTCAGCTGCCTGATAATCGCCAGCTGGGCCGCAGGATTCATGCCTGCTCAGCTGCCTGATAATCGCCAGCTGGGCCGCAGGATTCATGCCTGCTCAGCTGCCTGATAATCGCCAGCTGGGCCGCAGGATTCATGCCTGCTCAGCTGCCTGATAATCGCCAGCTGGGCCGCAGGATTCATGCCTGCTCAGCTGCCTGATAATCGCCAGCTGGGCCGCAGGATTCATGCCTGCTCAGCTGCCTGATAATCGCCAGCTGGGCCGCAGGATTCATGCCTGCTCAGCTGCTTGATTCTTGCCTGCTGAGGCACATGATCCGTGCAGGAGACTACCTGATCAGCACATGAGCAGTCACATGATCAGCCTCTCAGTCACCTGATCACTGCATGACAGGCACGTGATCAGTGCCTGCTGAGGTGCGGGATCAGCGCCTGCTCAGCTGCCTGATAATCGCCAGCTGGGCCGCAGGATTCATGCCTGCTCAGCTGCCTGATAATCGCCAGCTGGGCCGCAGGATTCATGCCTGCTCAGCTGCCTGATAATCGCCAGCTGGGCCGCAGGATTCATGCCTGCTCAGCTGCCTGATAATCGCCAGCTGGGCCGCAGGATTCATGCCTGCTCAGCTGCCTGATAATCGCCAGCTGGGCCGCAGGATTCATGCCTGCTCAGCTGCCTGATAATCGCCAGCTGGGCCGCAGGATTCATGCCTGCTCAGCTGCCTGATAATCGCCAGCTGGGCCGCAGGATTCATGCCTGCTCAGCTGCCTGATAATCGCCAGCTGGGCCGCAGGATTCATGCCTGCTCAGCTGCCTGATAATCGCCAGCTGGGCCGCAGGATTCATGCCTGCTCAGCTGCCTGATAATCGCCAGCTGGGCCGCAGGATTCATGCCTGCTCAGCTGCTTGATTCTTGCCTGCTGAGGCACATGATCCGTGCAGGAGAGCTACCTGATCAGCACATGAGCAGTCACATGATCAGCGCCTCTCAGTCACCTGATCACTGCATGACAGGCACGTGATCAGTGCCTGCTGAGGTGCGGGATCAGCGCCTGCTCACCTGCCTGATAATCGCCAGCTGGGCCGCAGGATTCATGCCTGCTCAGCTGCCTGATAATCGCCAGCTGGGCCGCAGGATTCATGCCTGCTCAGCTGCCTGATAATCGCCAGCTGGGCCGCAGGATTCATGCCTGCTCAGCTGCCTGATAATCGCCAGCTGGGCCGCAGGATTCATGCCTGCTCAGCTGCCTGATAATCGCCAGCTGGGCCGCAGGATTCATGCCTGCTCAGCTGCCTGATAATCGCCAGCTGGGCCGCAGGATTCATGCCTGCTCAGCTGCCTGATAACCAGCTGGGCCGCAGGATTCATGCCTGCTCAGCTGCCTGATAATCGCCAGCTGGGCCGCAGGATTCATGCCTGCTCAGCTGCCTGATAATCGCCAGCTGGGCCGCAGGATTCATGCCTGCTCAGCTGCTTGATTCTTGCCTGCTGAGGCACATGATCCGTGCAGGAGAGCTACCTGATCAGCACATGAGCAGTCACATGATCAGCGCCTCTCAGTCACCTGATCACTGCATGACAGGCACGTGATCAGTGCCTGCTGAGGGATCAGCGCCTGCTCAGCTGCCTGATAATCGCCAGCTGGGCCGCAGGATTCATGCCTGCTCAGCTGCCTGATAATCGCCAGCTGGGCCGCAGGATTCATGCCTGCTCAGCTGCCTGATAATCGCCAGCTGGGCCGCAGGATTCATGCCTGCTCAGCTGCCTGATAATCGCCAGCTGGGCCGCAGGATTCATGCCTGCTCAGCTGCTTGATTCTTGCTGCTGAGGCACATGATCCTGCAGAGAGCTACCTGATCAGCACATGAGCAGTCACATGATCAGCGCCTCTCAGTCACCTGATCACTGCATGACAGGCACGTGATCAGTGCCTGCTGAGGTGCGGGATCAGCGCCTGCTCAGCTGCCTGATAATCGCCAGCTGGGCCGCAGGATTCATGCCTGCTCAGCTGCCTGATAATCGCCAGCTGGGCCGCAGGATTCATGCCTGCTCAGCTGCCTGATAATCGCCAGCTGGGCCGCAGGATTCATGCCTGCTCAGCTGCCTGATAATCGCCAGCTGGGCCGCAGGATTCATGCCTGCTCAGCTGCCTGATAATCGCCAGCTGGGCCGCAGGATTCATGCCTGCTCAGCTGCCTGATAATCGCCAGCTGGGCCGCAGGATTCATGCCTGCTCAGCTGCCTGATAATCGCCAGCTGGGCCGCAGGATTCATGCCTGCTCAGCTGCCTGATAATCGCCAGCTGGGCCGCAGGATTCATGCCTGCTCAGCTGCCTGATAATCGCCAGCTGGGGCAGGATTCATGCCTGCTCAGCTGCCTGATAATCGCCAGCTGGGCCGCAGGATTCATGCCTGCTCAGCTGCCTGATAATCGCCAGCTGGGCCGCAGGATTCATGCCTGCTCAGCTGCCTGATAATCGCCAGCTGGGCCGCAGGATTCATGCCTGCTCAGCTGCCTGATAATCGCCAGCTGGGCCGCAGGATTCATGCCTGCTCAGCTGCCTGATAATCGCCAGCTGGGCCGCAGGATTCATGCCTGCTCAGCTGCCTGATAATCGCCAGCTGGGCCGCAGGATTCATGCCTGCTCAGCTGCCTGATAATCGCCAGCTGGGCCGCAGGATTCATGCCTGCTCAGCTGCCTGATAATCGCCAGCTGGGCCGCAGGATTCATGCCTGCTCAGCTGCCTGATAATCGCCAGCTGGGCCGCAGGATTCATGCCTGCTCAGCTGCTTGATTCTTGCCTGCTGAGGCACATGATCCGTGCAGGAGAGCTACCTGATCAGCACATGAGCAGTCACATGATCAGCGCCTCTCAGTCACCTGATCACTGCATGGCACGTGATCAGTGCCTGCTGATGTGCGGGATCAGCGCCTGCTCAGCTGCCTGATAATCGCCAGCTGGGCCGCAGGATTCATGCCTGCTCAGCTGCCTGATAATCGCCAGCTGGGCCGCAGGATTCATGCCTGCTCAGCTGCCTGATAATCGCCAGCTGGGCCGCAGGATTCATGCCTGCTCAGCTGCCTGATAATCGCCAGCTGGGCCGCAGGATTCATGCCTGCTCAGCTGCCTGATAATCGCCAGCTGGGCCGCAGGATTCATGCCTGCTCAGCTGCCTGATAATCGCCAGCTGGGCCGCAGGATTCATGCCTGCTCAGCTGCCTGATAATCGCCAGCTGGGCCGCAGGATTCATGCCTGCTCAGCTGCCTGATAATCGCCAGCTGGGCCGCAGGATTCATGCCTGCTCAGCTGCCTGATAATCGCCAGCTGGGCCGCAGGATTCATGCCTGCTCAGCTGCCTGATAATCGCCAGCTGGGCCGCAGGATTCATGCCTGCTCAGCTGCCTGATAATCGCCAGCTGGGCCGCAGGATTCATGCCTGCTCAGCTGCCTGATAATCGCCAGCTGGGCCGCAGGATTCATGCCTGCTCAGCTGCCTGATAATCGCCAGCTGGGCCGCAGGATTCATGCCTGCTCAGCTGCCTGATAATCGCCAGCTGGGCCGCAGGATTCATGCCTGCTCAGCTGCTTGATTCTTGCCTGCTGAGGCACATGATCCGTGCAGGAGAGCTACCTGATCAGCACATGAGCAGTCACATGATCAGCGCCTCTCAGTCACCTGATCACTGCATGACAGGCACGTGATCAGTGCCTGCTGAGGTGCGGGATCAGCGCCTGCTCAGCTGCCTGATAATCGCCAGCTGGGCCGCAGGATTCATGCCTGCTCAGCTGCCTGATAATCGCCAGCTGGGCCGCAGGATTCATGCCTGCTCAGCTGCCTGATAATCGCCAGCTGGGCCGCAGGATTCATGCCTGCTCAGCTGCCTGATAATCGCCAGCTGGGCCGCAGGATTCATGCCTGCTCAGCTGCCTGATAATCGCCAGCTGGGCCGCAGGATTCATGCCTGCTCAGCTGCTTGATTCTTGCCTGCTGAGGCACATCATCCGTGCAGGAGAGCTACCTGATCAGCACATGAGCAGTCACATGATCAGCGCCTCTCAGTCACCTGATCACTGCATGACAGGCACGTGATCAGTGCCTGCTGAGGTGCGGGATCAGCGCCTGCTCAGCTGCCTGATAATCGCCAGCTGGGCCGCAGGATTCATGCCTGCTCAGCTGCCTGATAATCGCCAGCTGGGCCGCAGGATTCATGCCTGCTCAGCTGCCTGATAATCGCCAGCTGGGCCGCAGGATTCATGCCTGCTCAGCTGCCTGATAATCGCCAGCTGGGCCGCAGGATTCATGCCTGCTCAGCTGCCTGATAATCGCCAGCTGGGCCGCAGGATTCATGCCTGCTCAGCTGCCTGATAATCGCCAGCTGGGCCGCAGGATTCATGCCTGCTCAGCTGCCTGATAATCGCCAGCTGGGCCGCAGGATTCATGCCTGCTCAGCTGCCTGATAATCGCCAGCTGGGCCGCAGGATTCATGCCTGCTCAGCTGCCTGATAATCGCCAGCTGGGCCGCAGGATTCATGCCTGCTCAGCTGCCTGATAATCGCCAGCTGGGCCGCAGGATTCATGCCTGCTCAGCTGCCTGATAATCGCCAGCTGGGCCGCAGGATTCATGCCTGCTCAGCTGCCTGATAATCGCCAGCTGGGCCGCAGGATTCATGCCTGCTCAGCTGCCTGATAATCGCCAGCTGGGCCGCAGGATTCATGCCTGCTCAGCTGCTTGATTCTTGCCTGCTGAGGCACATGATCCGCAGGAGAGCTACCTGATCAGCACATGAGCAGTCACATGATCAGCGCCTCTCAGTCACCTGATCACTGCATGACAGGCACGTGATCAGTGCCTGCTGAGGTGCGGGATCAGCGCCTGCTCAGCTGCCTGATAATCGCCAGCTGGGCCGCAGGATTCATGCCTGCTCAGCTGCCTGATAATCGCCAGCTGGGCCGCAGGATTCATGCCTGCTCAGCTGCCTGATAATCACCAGCTGGGCCGCAGGATTCATGCCTGCTCAGCTGCTTGATTCTTGCCTGCTGAGGCACATGATCCGTGCAGGAGAGCTACCTGATCAGCACATGAGCATTCACATGATCAGCGCCTCTCAGTCACCTGATCACTGCATGACAGGCACGTGATTAGTGCCTGCTGAGGTGCGGGATCATGCCTGCTCACCTGCCTGATAATCGCCAGCTGGGCCGCAGGATTCATGCCTGCTCAGCTGCCTGATAATCGCCAGCTGGGCCGCAGGATTCATGCCTGCTCAGCTGCCTGATAACAGCTGGGCCGCAGGATTCATGCCTGCTCAGCTGCCTGATAACGCCAGCTGGGCCGCAGGATTCATGCCTGCTCAGCTGCCTGATAATCGCCAGCTGGGCCGCAGGATTCATGCCTGCTCAGCTGCCTGATAATCGCCAGCTGGGCCGCAGGATTCATGCCTGCTCAGCTGCCTGATAATCGCCAGCTGGGCCGCAGGATTCATGCCTGCTCAGCTGCCTGATAATCGCCAGCTGGGCCGCAGGATTCATGCCTGCTCAGCTGCCTGATAATCGCCAGCTGGGCCGCAGGATTCATGCCTGCTCAGCTGCCTGATCTTGCCAGCTGGGCACATGATCCGTGCAGGAGAGCTACCTGATCAGCACATGAGCAGTCACATGATCAGCGCCTCTCAGTCACCTGATCACTGCATGACAGGCACGTGATCAGTGCCTGCTGAGGTGCGGGATCATGCCTGCTCAGCTGCCTGATAATCGCCAGCTGGGCCGCAGGATTCATGCCTGCTCAGCTGCCTGATAACCGCCAGCTGGGCCGCAGGATTCATGCCTGCTCAGCTGCCTGATAATCGCCAGCTGGGCCGCAGGATTCATGCCTGCTCAGCTGCCTGATAATCGCCAGCTGGGCCGCAGGATTCATGCCTGCTCAGCTGCTTGATTCTTGCCTGCTGAGGCACATGATCCGTGCAGGAGAGCTACCTGATCAGCACATGAGCAGTCACATGATCAGCGCCTCTCAGTCACCTGATCACTGCATGACAGGCACGTGATCAGTGCCTGCTGAGGTGCGGGATCAGCGCCTGCTCAGCTGCCTGATAATCGCCAGCTGGGCCGCAGGATTCATGCCTGCTCAGCTGCCTGATAATCGCCAGCTGGGCCGCAGGATTCATGCCTGCTCAGCTGCCTGATAATCGCCAGCTGGGCCGCAGGATTCATGCCTGCTCAGCTGCCTGATAATCGCCAGCTGGGCCGCAGGATTCATGCCTGCTCAGCTGCCTGATAATCGCCAGCTGGGCCGCAGGATTCATGCCTGCTCAGCTGCCTGATAATCGCCAGCTGGGCCGCAGGATTCATGCCTGCTCAGCTGCCTGATAATCGCCAGCTGGGCCGCAGGATTCATGCCTGCTCAGCTGCCTGATAATCGCCAGCTGGGCCGCAGGATTCATGCCTGCTCAGCTGCCTGATAATCGCCAGCTGGGCCGCAGGATTCATGCCTGCTCAGCTGCCTGATAATCGCCAGCTGGGCCGCAGGATTCATGCCTGCTCAGCTGCCTGATAATCGCCAGCTGGGCCGCAGGATTCATGCCTGCTCAGCTGCCTGATAATCGCCAGCTGGGCCGCAGGATTCATGCCTGCTCAGCTGCCTGATAATCGCCAGCTGGGCCGCAGGATTCATGCCTGCTCAGCTGCCTGATAATCGCCAGCTGGGCCGCAGGATTCATGCCTGCTCAGCTGCCTGATAATCGCCAGCTGGGCCGCAGGATTCATGCCTGCTCAGCTGCCTGATAATCGCCAGCTGGGCCGCAGGATTCATGCCTGCTCAGCTGCCTGATAATCGCCAGCTGGGCCGCAGGATTCATGCCTGCTCAGCTGCCTGATAATCGCCAGCTGGGCCGCAGGATTCATGCCTGCTCAGCTGCTTGATTCTTGCCTGCTGAGGCACATGATCCGTGCAGGAGAGCTACCTGATCAGCACATGAGCAGTCACATGATCAGTGCCTCTCAGTCACCTGATCACTGCATGACAGGGACGTGATTAGTGCCTGCTGATGCGGGATCAGCGCCTGCTCAGCTGCCTGATAATCGCCAGCTGGGCCGCAGGATTCATGCCTGCTCAGCTGCCTGATAATCGCCAGCTGGGCCGCAGGATTCATGCCTGCTCAGCTGCCTGATAATCGCCAGCTGGGCCGCAGGATTCATGCCTGCTCAGCTGCCTGATAATCGCCAGCTGGGCCGCAGGATTCATGCCTGCTCAGCTGCCTGATAATCGCCAGCTGGGCCGCAGGATTCATGCCTGCTCAGCTGCCTGATAATCGCCAGCTGGGCCGCAGGATTCATGCCTGCTCAGCTGCCTGATAATCGCCAGCTGGGCCGCAGGATTCATGCCTGCTCAGCTGCCTGATAATCGCCAGCTGGGCCGCAGGATTCATGCCTGCTCAGCTGCCTGATAATCGCCAGCTGGGCCGCAGGATTCATGCCTGCTCAGCTGCTTGATTCTTGCCTGCTGAGGCACATGATCCGTGCAGGAGAGCTACCTGATCAGCACATGAGCAGTCACATGATCAGCGCCTCTCAGTCACCTGATCACTGCATGACAGGCACGTGATCAGTGCCTGCTGAGGTGCGGGATCAGCGCCTGCTCAGCTGCCTGATAATCGCCAGCTGGGCCGCAGGATTCATGCCTGCTCAGCTGCCTGATAATCGCCAGCTGGGCCGCAGGATTCATGCCTGCTCAGCTGCCTGATAATCGCCAGCTGGGCCGCAGGATTCATGCCTGCTCAGCTGCCTGATAATCGCCAGCTGGGCCGCAGGATTCATGCCTGCTCAGCTGCCTGATAATCGCCAGCTGGGCCGCAGGATTCATGCCTGCTCAGCTGCCTGATAATCGCCAGCTGGGCCGCAGGATTCATGCCTGCTCAGCTGCCTGATAATCGCCAGCTGGGCCGCAGGATTCATGCCTGCTCAGCTGCCTGATAATCGCCAGCTGGGCCGCAGGATTCATGCCTGCTCAGCTGCCTGATAATCGCCAGCTGGGCCGCAGGATTCATGCCTGCTCAGCTGCCTGATAACCGCCAGCTGGGCCGCAGGATTCATGCCTGCTCAGCTGCCTGATAATCGCCAGCTGGGCCGCAGGATTCATGCCTGCTCAGCTGCCTGATAATCGCCAGCTGGGCCGCAGGATTCATGCCTGCTCAGCTGCTGATTCTTGCCTGCTGAGGCACATGATCCGTGCAGGAGAGCTACCTGATCAGCACATGAGCAGTCACATGATCAGTGCCTCTCAGTCACCTGATCACTGCATGACAGGCACGTGATCAGTGCCTCCTGATGTGCGGGATCAGCGCCTGCTCACCTGCCTGATAATCGCCAGCTGGGCCGCAGGATTCATGCCTGCTCAGCTGCCTGATAATCGCCAGCTGGGCCGCAGGATTCATGCCTGCTCAGCTGCTTGATAATCGCCAGCTGGGCCGCAGGATTCATGCCTGCTCAGCTGCCTGATAATCGCCAGCTGGGCCGCAGGATTCATGCCTGCTCAGCTGCCTGATAATCGCCAGCTGGGCCGCAGGATTCATGCCTGCTCAGCTGCCTGATAATCGCCAGCTGGGCCGCAGGATTCATGCCTGCTCAGCTGCCTGATAATCGCCAGCTGGGCCGCAGGATTCATGCCTGCTCAGCTGCCTGATAACCGTCAGTTGGGCCGCAGGATTCATGCCTGCTCAGCTGCCTGATAATCGCCAGCTGGGCCGCAGGATTCATGCCTGCTCAGCTGCCTGATAATCGCCAGCTGAGCCGCAGGATTCATGCCTGCTCAGCTGCTTGATTCTTGCCTGCTGAGGCACATGATCCGTGCAGAGGAGCTACCTGATCAGCACATGAGCAGTCACATGATCAGTGCCTCTCAGTCACCTGATCACTGCATGACAGGCACGTGATCAGTGCCTGCTGAGGTGCGGGATAAGCGCCTGCTCAGCTGCCTGATAATCGCCAGCTGGGCCGCAGGATTCATGCCTGCTCAGCTGCCTGATAATCGCCAGCTGGGCCGCAGGATTCATGCCTGCTCAGCTGCCTGATAACGCCAGCTGGGCCGCAGGATTCATGCCTGCTCAGCTGCCTGATAATCGCCAGCTGGGCCGCAGGATTCATGCCTGCTCAGCTGCCTGATAATCGCCAGCTGGGCCGCAGGATTCATGCCTGCTCAGCTGCCTGATAATCGCCAGCTGGGCCGCAGGATTCATGCCTGCTCAGCTGCCTGATAATCGCCAGCTGGGCCGCAGGATTCATGCCTGCTCAGCTGCCTGATAATCGCCAGCTGGGCCGCAGGATTCATGCCTGCTCAGCTGCCTGATAATCGCCAGCTGGGCCGCAGGATTCATGCCTGCTCAGCTGCTTGATTCTTGCCTGCTGAGGCACATGATCCGTGCAGGAGAGCTACCTGATCAGCACATGAGCAGTCACATGATCAGCGCCTCTCAGTCACCTGATCACTGCATGACAGGCACGTGATCAGTGCCTGCTGATGCGGGATCAGCGCCTGCTCAGCTGCCTGATAATCGCCAGCTGGGCCGCAGGATTCATGCCTGCTCAGCTGCCTGATAATCGCCAGCTGGGCCGCAGGATTCATGCCTGCTCAGCTGCCTGATAATCGCCAGCTGGGCCGCAGGATTCATGCCTGCTCAGCTGCCTGATAATCGCCAGCTGGGCCGCAGGATTCATGCCTGCTCAGCTGCCTGATAATCGCCAGCTGGGCCGCAGGATTCATGCCTGCTCAGCTGCCTGATAACCGCCAGCTGGGCCGCAGGATTCATGCCTGCTCAGCTGCCTGATAATCGCCAGCTGGGCCGCAGGATTCATGCCTGCTCAGCTGCCTGATAATCGCCAGCTGGGCCGCAGGATTCATGCCTGCTCAGCTGCCTGATAATCGCCAGCTGGGCCGCAGGATTCATGCCTGCTCAGCTGCCTGATAATCGCCAGCTGGGCCGCAGGATTCATGCCTGCTCAGCTGCCTGATAATCGCCAGCTGGGCCGCAGGATTCATGCCTGCTCAGCTGCCTGATAATCGCCAGCTGGGCCGCAGGATTCATGCCTGCTCAGCTGCCTGATAATCGCCAGCTGGGCCGCAGGATTCATGCCTGCTCAGCTGCCTGATAATCGCCAGCTGGGCCGCAGGATTCATGCCTGCTCAGCTGCCTGATAATCGCCAGCTGGGCCGCAGGATTCATGCCTGCTCAGCTGCCTGATAATCGCCAGCTGGGCCGCAGGATTCATGCCTGCTCAGCTGCCTGATAATCGCCAGCTGGGCCGCAGGATTCATGCCTGCTCAGCTGCCTGATAATCGCCAGCTGGGCCGCAGGATTCATGCCTGCTCAGCTGCTTGATTCTTGCCTGCTGAGGCACATGATCCGTGCAGGAGAGCTGCCTGATCAGCACATGAGCAGTCACATGATCAGCGCCTCTCAGTCACCTGATCACTGCATGACAGGCACGTGATCAGTGCCTGCTGAGGTGCGGGATCAGCGCCTGCTCAGCTGCCTGATAATCGCCAGCTGGGCCGCAGGATTCATGCCTGCTCAGCTGCCTGATAATCGCCAGCTGGGCCGCAGGATTCATGCCTGCTCAGCTGCCTGATAATCGCCAGCTGGGCCGCAGGATTCATGCCTGCTCAGCTGCCTGATAATCGCCAGCTGGGCCGCAGGATTCATGCCTGCTCAGCTGCCTGATAATCGCCAGCTGGGCCGCAGGATTCATGCCTGCTCAGCTGCTTGATTCTTGCCTGCTGAGGCACATGATCCGTGCAGGAGAGCTGCCTGATCAGCACATGAGCAGTCACATGATCAGTGCCTCTCAGTCACCTGATCACTGCTGCAGGGACGTGATCAGTGCCTGCTGATGTGCGGGATCAGCGCCTGCTCACCTGCCTGATAATCGCCAGCTGGGCCGCAGGATTCATGCCTGCTCAGCTGCCTGATAATCGCCAGCTGGGCCGCAGGATTCATGCCTGCTCAGCTGCCTGATAATCGCCAGCTGGGCCGCAGGATTCATGCCTGCTCAGCTGCCTGATAATCGCCAGCTGGGCCGCAGGATTCATGCCTGCTCAGCTGCCTGATAATCGCCAGCTGGGCCGCAGGATTCATGCCTGCTCAGCTGCCTGATAATCGCCAGCTGGGCCGCAGGATTCATGCCTGCTCAGCTGCCTGATAATCGCCAGCTGGGCCGCAGGATTCATGCCTGCTCAGCTGCCTGATAATCGCCAGCTGGGCCGCAGGATTCATGCCTGCTCAGCTGCCTGATAATCGCCAGCTGGGCCGCAGGATTCATGCCTGCTCAGCTGCCTGATAATCGCCAGCTGGGCCGCAGGATTCATGCCTGCTCAGCTGCCTGATAATCGCCAGCTGGGCCGCAGGATTCATGCCTGCTCAGCTGCCTGATAATCGCCAGCTGGGCCGCAGGATTCATGCCTGCTCAGCTGCCTGATAATCGCCAGCTGGGCCGCAGGATTCATGCCTGCTCAGCTGCTTGATTCTTGCCTGCTGAGGCACATGATCCGTGCAGGAGAGCTACCTGATCAGCACATGAGCAGTCACATGATCAGCGCCTCTCAGTCACCTGATCACTGCATGACAGGCACGTGATCAGTGCCTGCTGAGGTGCGGGATCAGCGCCTGCTCACCTGCCTGATAATCGCCAGCTGGGCCGCAGGATTCATGCCTGCTCAGCTGCCTGATAATCGCCAGCTGGGCCGCAGGATTCATGCCTGCTCAGCTGCCTGATAATCGCCAGCTGGGCCGCAGGATTCATGCCTGCTCAGCTGCTTGATACTTGCCTGCTGAGGCACATGATCCGTGCAGGAGAGCTACCTGATCAGCACATGAGCAGTCACATGATCAGCGCCTCTCAGTCACCTGATCACTGCATGACAGGCACGTGATCAGTGCCTGCTGATGTGCGGGATCAGCGCCTGCTCAGCTGCCTGATAATCGCCAGCTGGGCCGCAGGATTCATGCCTGCTCAGCTGCCTGATAATCGCCAGCTGGGCCGCAGGATTCATGCCTGCTCAGCTGCCTGATAATCGCCAGCTGGGCCGCAGGATTCATGCCTGCTCAGCTGCCTGATAATCGCCAGCTGGGCCGCAGGATTCATGCCTGCTCAGCTGCCTGATAATCGCCAGCTGGGCCGCAGGATTCATGCCTGCTCAGCTGCCTGATAATCGCCAGCTGGGCCGCAGGATTCATGCCTGCTCAGCTGCCTGATAATCGCCAGCTGGGCCGCAGGATTCATGCCTGCTCAGCTGCCTGATAATCGCCAGCTGGGCCGCAGGATTCATGCCTGCTCAGCTGCCTGATAATCGCCAGCTGGGCCGCAGGATTCATGCCTGCTCAGCTGCTTGATTCTTGCCTGCTGAGGCACATGATCCGTGCAGGAGAGCTACCTGATCAGCACATGAGCAGTCACATGATCAGCGCCTCTCAGTCACCTGATCACTGCATGACAGGCACGTGATCAGTGCCTGCTGAGGTGCGGGATCAGCGCCTGCTCAGCTGCCTGATAATCGCCAGCTGGGCCGCAGGATTCATGCCTGCTCAGCTGCCTGATAATCGCCAGCTGGGCCGCAGGATTCATGCCTGCTCAGCTGCCTGATAATCGCCAGCTGGGCCGCAGGATTCATGCCTGCTCAGCTGCCTGATAATCGCCAGCTGGGCCGCAGGATTCATGCCTGCTCAGCTGCTTGATTCTTGCCTGCTGAGGCACATGATCCGTGCAGGAGAGCTACCTGATCAGCACATGAGCAGTCACATGATCAGCGCCTCTCAGTCACCTGATCACTGCATGACAGGCACGTGATCAGTGCCTGCTGAGGTGCGGGATCAGCGCCTGCTCAGCTGCCTGATAATCGCCAGCTGGGCCGCAGGATTCATGCCTGCTCAGCTGCCTGATAATCGCCAGCTGGGCCGCAGGATTCATGCCTGCTCAGCTGCCTGATAATCGCCAGCTGGGCCGCAGGATTCATGCCTGCTCAGCTGCCTGATAATCGCCAGCTGGGCCGCAGGATTCATGCCTGCTCAGCTGCCTGATAATCGCCAGCTGGGCCGCAGGATTCATGCCTGCTCAGCTGCCTGATAATCGCCAGCTGGGCCGCAGGATTCATGCCTGCTCAGCTGCCTGATAATCGCCAGCTGGGCCGCAGGATTCATGCCTGCTCAGCTGCCTGATAATCGCCAGCTGGGCCGCAGGATTCATGCCTGCTCAGCTGCCTGATAATCGCCAGCTGGGCCGCAGGATTCATGCCTGCTCAGCTGCCTGATAATCGCCAGCTGGGCCGCAGGATTCATGCCTGCTCAGCTGCCTGATAATCGCCAGCTGGGCCGCAGGATTCATGCCTGCTCAGCTGCCTGATAATCGCCAGCTGGGCCGCAGGATTCATGCCTGCTCAGCTGCCTGATAATCGCCAGCTGGGCCGCAGGATTCATGCCTGCTCAGCTGCCTGATAATCGCCAGCTGGGCCGCAGGATTCATGCCTGCTCAGCTGCCTGATAATCGCCAGCTGGGCCGCAGGATTCATGCCTGCTCAGCTGCCTGATAATCGCCAGCTGGGCCGCAGGATTCATGCCTGCTCAGCTGCCTGATAATCGCCAGCTGGGCCGCAGGATTCATGCCTGCTCAGCTGCCTGATAATCGCCAGCTGGGCCGCAGGATTCATGCCTGCTCAGCTGCCTGATAATCGCCAGCTGGGCCGCAGGATTCATGCCTGCTCAGCTGCCTGATAATCGCCAGCTGGGCCGCAGGATTCATGCCTGCTCAGCTGCTTGATTCTTGCCTGCTGAGGCACATGATCCGTGCAGGAGAGCTACCTGATCAGCACATGAGCAGTCACATGATCAGCGCCTCTCAGTCACCTGATCACTGCATGACAGGCACGTGATCAGTGCCTGCTGAGGTGCGGGATCAGCGCCTGCTCAGCTGCCTGATAATCGCCAGCTGGGCCGCAGGATTCATGCCTGCTCAGCTGCCTGATAATCGCCAGCTGGGCCGCAGGATTCATGCCTGCTCAGCTGCCTGATAATCGCCAGCTGGGCCGCAGGATTCATGCCTGCTCAGCTGCCTGATAATCGCCAGCTGGGCCGCAGGATTCATGCCTGCTCAGCTGCCTGATAATCGCCAGCTGGGCCGCAGGATTCATGCCTGCTCAGCTGCCTGATAATCGCCAGCTGGGCCGCAGGATTCATGCCTGCTCAGCTGCCTGATAATCGCCAGCTGGGCCGCAGGATTCATGCCTGCTCAGCTGCCTGATAATCGCCAGCTGGGCCGCAGGATTCATGCCTGCTCAGCTGCCTGATAATCGCCAGCTGGGCCGCAGGATTCATGCCTGCTCAGCTGCCTCTTGCCTGCTGAGGCACATGATCCGTGCAGGAGAGCTACCTGATCAGCACATGAGCAGTCACATGATCAGCGCCTCAGTCACCTGATCACTGCATGACAGGCACGTGATCAGTGCCTGCTGGGTGCGGGATCATGCCTGCTCAGCTGCCTGATAATCGCCAGCTGGGCCGCAGGATTCATGCCTGCTCAGCTGCCTGATAATCGCCAGCTGGGCCGCAGGATTCATGCCTGCTCAGCTGCCTGATAATCGCCAGCTGGGCCGCAGGATTCATGCCTGCTCAGCTGCCTGATAATCGCCAGCTGGGCCGCAGGATTCATGCCTGCTCAGCTGCTTGATTCTTGCCTGCTGAGGCACATGATCCGTGCAGGAGAGCTACCTGATCAGCACATGAGCAGTCACATGATCAGCGCCTCTCAGTCACCTGATCACTGCATGACAGGCACGTGATCAGTGCCTGCTGAGGTGCGGGATCAGCGCCTGCTCAGCTGCCTGATAATCGCCAGCTGGGCCGCAGGATTCATGCCTGCTCAGCTGCCTGATAATCGCCAGCTGGGCCGCAGGATTCATGCCTGCTCAGCTGCCTGATAATCGCCAGCTGGGCCGCAGGATTCATGCCTGCTCAGCTGCCTGATAATCGCCAGCTGGGCCGCAGGATTCATGCCTGCTCAGCTGCCTGATAATCGCCAGCTGGGCCGCAGGATTCATGCCTGCTCAGCTGCCTGATAATCGCCAGCTGGGCCGCAGGATTCATGCCTGCTCAGCTGCCTGATAATCGCCAGCTGGGCCGCAGGATTCATGCCTGCTCAGCTGCCTGATAATCGCCAGCTGGGCCGCAGGATTCATGCCTGCTCAGCTGCCTGATAATCGCCAGCTGGGCCGCAGGATTCATGCCTGCTCAGCTGCCTGATAATCGCCAGCTGGGCCGCAGGATTCATGCCTGCTCAGCTGCCTGATAATCGCCAGCTGGGCCGCAGGATTCATGCCTGCTCAGCTGCCTGATAATCGCCAGCTGGGCCGCAGGATTCATGCCTGCTCAGCTGCCTGATAATCGCCAGCTGGGCCGCAGGATTCATGCCTGCTCAGCTGCCTGATAATCGCCAGCTGGGCCGCAGGATTCATGCCTGCTCAGCTGCCTGATAATCGCCAGCTGGGCCGCAGGATTCATGCCTGCTCAGCTGCCTGATAATCGCCAGCTGGGCCGCAGGATTCATGCCTGCTCAGCTGCCTGATAATCGCCAGCTGGGCCGCAGGATTCATGCCTGCTCAGCTGCCTGATAATCGCCAGCTGGGCCGCAGGATTCATGCCTGCTCAGCTGCTTGATTCTTGCCTGCTGAGGCACATGATCCGTGCAGGAGAGCTACCTGATCAGCACATGAGCAGTCACATGATCAGCGCCTCTCAGTCACCTGATCACTGCATGACAGGCACGTGATCAGTGCCTGCTGAGGTGCGGGATCAGCGCCTGCTCAGCTGCCTGATAATCGCCAGCTGGGCCGCAGGATTCATGCCTGCTCAGCTGCCTGATAATCGCCAGCTGGGCCGCAGGATTCATGCCTGCTCAGCTGCCTGATAATCGCCAGCTGGGCCGCAGGATTCATGCCTGCTCAGCTGCCTGATAATCGCCAGCTGGGCCGCAGGATTCATGCCTGCTCAGCTGCCTGATAATCGCCAGCTGGGCCGCAGGATTCATGCCTGCTCAGCTGCCTGATAATCGCCAGCTGGGCCGCAGGATTCATGCCTGCTCAGCTGCCTGATAATCGCCAGCTGGGCCGCAGGATTCATGCCTGCTCAGCTGCCTGATAATCGCCAGCTGGGCCGCAGGATTCATGCCTGCTCAGCTGCCTGATAATCGCCAGCTGGGCCGCAGGATTCATGCCTGCTCAGCTGCCTGATAATCGCCAGCTGGGCCGCAGGATTCATGCCTGCTCAGCTGCCTGATAATCGCCAGCTGGGCCGCAGGATTCATGCCTGCTCAGCTGCCTGATAATCGCCAGCTGGGCCGCAGGATTCATGCCTGCTCAGCTGCCTGATAATCGCCAGCTGGGCCGCAGGATTCATGCCTGCTCAGCTGCTTGATTCTTGCCTGCTGAGGCACATGATCCGTGCAGGAGAGCTACCTGATCAGCACATGAGCAGTCACATGATCAGCGCCTCTCAGTCACCTGATCACTGCATGACAGGCACGTGATCAGTGCCTGCTGAGGTGCGGGATCAGCGCCTGCTCAGCTGCCTGATAATCGCCAGCTGGGCCGCAGGATTCATGCCTGCTCAGCTGCCTGATAATCGCCAGCTGGGCCGCAGGATTCATGCCTGCTCAGCTGCCTGATAATCGCCAGCTGGGCCGCAGGATTCATGCCTGCTCAGCTGCCTGATAATCGCCAGCTGGGCCGCAGGATTCATGCCTGCTCAGCTGCTTGATTCTTGCCTGCTGAGGCACATGATCCGTGCAGAGCTACCTGATCAGCACATGAGCAGTCACATGATCAGCGCCTCTCAGTCACCTGATCACTGCATGACAGGCACGTGATCAGTGCCTGCTGAGGTGCGGGATCAGCGCCTGCTCAGCTGCCTGATAATCGCCAGCTGGGCCGCAGGATTCATGCCTGCTCAGCTGCCTGATAATCGCCAGCTGGGCCGCAGGATTCATGCCTGCTCAGCTGCCTGATAATCGCCAGCTGGGCCGCAGGATTCATGCCTGCTCAGCTGCCTGATAATCGCCAGCTGGGCCGCAGGATTCATGCCTGCTCAGCTGCCTGATAATCGCCAGCTGGGCCGCAGGATTCATGCCTGCTCAGCTGCCTGATAATCGCCAGCTGGGCCGCAGGATTCATGCCTGCTCAGCTGCCTGATAATCGCCAGCTGGGCCGCAGGATTCATGCCTGCTCAGCTGCCTGATAATCGCCAGCTGGGCCGCAGGATTCATGCCTGCTCAGCTGCCTGATTCTTGCCTGCTGAGGCACATGATCCGTGCAGGAGAGCTGCCTGATCAGCACATGAGCAGTCACATGATCAGCGCCTCTCAGTCACCTGATCACTGCATGACAGGCACGTGATCAGTGCCTGCTGAGGTGCGGGATCAGCGCCTGCTCAGCTGCCTGATAATCGCCAGCTGGGCCGCAGGATTCATGCCTGCTCAGCTGCCTGATAATCGCCAGCTGGGCCGCAGGATTCATGCCTGCTCAGCTGCCTGATAATCGCCAGCTGGGCCGCAGGATTCATGCCTGCTCAGCTGCCTGATAATCGCCAGCTGGGCCGCAGGATTCATGCCTGCTCAGCTGCCTGATAATCGCCAGCTGGGCCGCAGGATTCATGCCTGCTCAGCTGCTTGATTCTTGCCTGCTGAGGCACATGATCCGTGCAGGAGAGCTACCTGATCAGCACATGAGCAGTCACATGATCAGCGCCTCTCAGTCACCTGATCACTGCTGACAGGCACGTGATCAGTGCCTGCTGATGCGGGATCAGCGCCTGCTCAGCTGCCTGATAATCGCCAGCTGGGCCGCAGGATTCATGCCTGCTCAGCTGCCTGATAATCGCCAGCTGGGCCGCAGGATTCATGCCTGCTCAGCTGCCTGATAATCGCCAGCTGGGCCGCAGGATTCATGCCTGCTCAGCTGCCTGATAATCGCCAGCTGGGCCGCAGGATTCATGCCTGCTCAGCTGCCTGATAATCGCCAGCTGGGCCGCAGGATTCATGCCTGCTCAGCTGCCTGATAATCGCCAGCTGGGCCGCAGGATTCATGCCTGCTCAGCTGCCTGATAATCGCCAGCTGGGCCGCAGGATTCATGCCTGCTCAGCTGCCTGATAATCGCCAGCTGGGCCGCAGGATTCATGCCTGCTCAGCTGCCTGATAATCGCCAGCTGGGCCGCAGGATTCATGCCTGCTCAGCTGCCTGATAATCGCCAGCTGGGCCGCAGGATTCATGCCTGCTCAGCTGCTTGATTCTTGCCTGCTGAGGCACATGATCCGTGCAGGAGAGCTACCTGATCAGCACATGAGCAGTCACATGATCAGCGCCTCTCAGTCACCTGATCACTGCATGACAGGCACGTGATCAGTGCCTGCTGAGGTGCGGGATCAGCGCCTGCTCAGCTGCCTGATAATCGCCAGCTGGGCCGCAGGATTCATGCCTGCTCAGCTGCCTGATAATCGCCAGCTGGGCCGCAGGATTCATGCCTGCTCAGCTGCCTGATAATCGCCAGCTGGGCCGCAGGATTCATGCCTGCTCAGCTGCCTGATAATCGCCAGCTGGGCCGCAGGATTCATGCCTGCTCAGCTGCCTGATAATCGCCAGCTGGGCCGCAGGATTCATGCCTGCTCAGCTGCCTGATAATCGCCAGCTGGGCCGCAGGATTCATGCCTGCTCAGCTGCCTGATAATCGCCAGCTGGGCCGCAGGATTCATGCCTGCTCAGCTGCCTGATAATCGCCAGCTGGGCCGCAGGATTCATGCCTGCTCAGCTGCCTGATAATCGCCAGCTGGGCCGCAGGATTCATGCCTGCTCAGCTGCTTGATTCTTGCCTGCTGAGGCACATGATCCGTGCAGGAGAGCTACCTGATCAGCACATGAGCAGTCACATGATCAGCGCCTCTCAGTCACCTGATCACTGCATGACAGGCACGTGATCAGTGCCTGCTGAGGTGCGGGATCAGCGCCTGCTCAGCTGCCTGATAATCGCCAGCTGGGCCGCAGGATTCATGCCTGCTCAGCTGCCTGATAATCGCCAGCTGGGCCGCAGGATTCATGCCTGCTCAGCTGCCTGATAATCGCCAGCTGGGCCGCAGGATTCATGCCTGCTCAGCTGCCTGATAATCGCCAGCTGGGCCGCAGGATTCATGCCTGCTCAGCTGCCTGATAATCGCCAGCTGGGCCGCAGGATTCATGCCTGCTCAGCTGCCTGATAATCGCCAGCTGGGCCGCAGGATTCATGCCTGCTCAGCTGCCTGATAATCGCCAGCTGGGCCGCAGGATTCATGCCTGCTCAGCTGCCTGATAATCGCCAGCTGGGCCGCAGGATTCATGCCTGCTCAGCTGCCTGATAATCGCCAGCTGGGCCGCAGGATTCATGCCTGCTCAGCTGCCTGATAATCGCCAGCTGGGCCGCAGGATTCATGCCTGCTCAGCTGCCTGATAATCGCCAGCTGGGCCGCAGGATTCATGCCTGCTCAGCTGCCTGATAATCGCCAGCTGGGCCGCAGGATTCATGCCTGCTCAGCTGCCTGATAATCGCCAGCTGGGCCGCAGGATTCATGCCTGCTCAGCTGCTTGATTCTTGCCTGCTGAGGCACATGATCCGTGCAGGAGAGCTACCTGATCAGCACATGAGCAGTCACATGATCAGCGCCTCTCAGTCACCTGATCACTGCATGACAGGCACGTGATCAGTGCCTGCTGAGGTGCGGGATCAGCGCCTGCTCACCTGCCTGATAATCGCCAGCTGGGCCGCAGGATTCATGCCTGCTCAGCTGCCTGATAATCGCCAGCTGGGCCGCAGGATTCATGCCTGCTCAGCTGCCTGATAATCGCCAGCTGGGCCGCAGGATTCATGCCTGCTCAGCTGCCTGATAATCGCCAGCTGGGCCGCAGGATTCATGCCTGCTCAGCTGCCTGATAATCGCCAGCTGGGCCGCAGGATTCATGCCTGCTCAGCTGCCTGATAATCGCCAGCTGGGCCGCAGGATTCATGCCTGCTCAGCTGCCTGATAATCGCCAGCTGGGCCGCAGGATTCATGCCTGCTCAGCTGCCTGATAATCGCCAGCTGGGCCGCAGGATTCATGCCTGCTCAGCTGCCTGATAATCGCCAGCTGGGCCGCAGGATTCATGCCTGCTCAGCTGCTGATTCTTGCCTGCTGAGGCACATGATCCGTGCAGGAGAGCTACCTGATCAGCACATGAGCAGTCACATGATCAGCGCCCTCAGTCACCTGATCACTGCATGACAGGCACGTGATCAGTGCCTGCTGAGGTGCGGGATCAGCGCCTGCTCAGCTGCCTGATAATCGCCAGCTGGGCCGCAGGATTCATGCCTGCTCAGCTGCCTGATAATCGCCAGCTGGGCCGCAGGATTCATGCCTGCTCAGCTGCCTGATAATCGCCAGCTGGGCCGCAGGATTCATGCCTGCTCAGCTGCCTGATAATCGCCAGCTGGGCCGCAGGATTCATGCCTGCTCAGCTGCCTGATAATCGCCAGCTGGGCCGCAGGATTCATGCCTGCTCAGCTGCCTGATAATCGCCAGCTGGGCCGCAGGATTCATGCCTGCTCAGCTGCCTGATAATCGCCAGCTGGGCCGCAGGATTCATGCCTGCTCAGCTGCTTGATTCTTGCCTGCTGAGGCACATGATCCGTGCAGGAGAGCTACCTGATCAGCACATGAGCAGTCACATGATCAGCGCCTCTCAGTCACCTGATCACTGCATGACAGGCACGTGATCAGTGCCTGCTGAGGTGCGGGATCAGCGCCTGCTCAGCTGCCTGATAATCGCCAGCTGGGCCGCAGGATTCATGCCTGCTCAGCTGCCTGATAATCGCCAGCTGGGCCGCAGGATTCATGCCTGCTCAGCTGCCTGATAATCGCCAGCTGGGCCGCAGGATTCATGCCTGCTCAGCTGCCTGATAATCGCCAGCTGGGCCGCAGGATTCATGCCTGCTCAGCTGCCTGATAATCGCCAGCTGGGCCGCAGGATTCATGCCTGCTCAGCTGCTTGATTCTTGCCTGCTGAGGCACATGATCCGTGCAGGAGAGCTACCTGATCAGCACATGAGCAGTCACATGATCAGCGCCTCTCAGTCACCTGATCACTGCATGACAGGCACGTGATCAGTGCCTGCTGAGGTGCGGGATCAGCGCCTGCTCAGCTGCCTGATAATCGCCAGCTGGGCCGCAGGATTCATGCCTGCTCAGCTGCCTGATAATCGCCAGCTGGGCCGCAGGATTCATGCCTGCTCAGCTGCCTGATAATCGCCAGCTGGGCCGCAGGATTCATGCCTGCTCAGCTGCCTGATAATCGCCAGCTGGGCCGCAGGATTCATGCCTGCTCAGCTGCCTGATTCTTGCCTGCTGAGGCACATGATCCGTGCAGGAGAGCTACCTGATCAGCACATGAGCAGTCACATGATCAGCGCCTCTCAGTCACCTGATCACTGCATGACAGGCACGTGATCAGTGCCTGCTGAGGTGCGGGATCAGCGCCTGCTCAGCTGCCTGATAATCGCCAGCTGGGCCGCAGGATTCATGCCTGCTCAGCTGCCTGATAATCGCCAGCTGGGCCGCAGGATTCATGCCTGCTCAGCTGCCTGATAATCGCCAGCTGGGCCGCAGGATTCATGCCTGCTCAGCTGCCTGATAATCGCCAGCTGGGCCGCAGGATTCATGCCTGCTCAGCTGCCTGATAATCGCCAGCTGGGCCGCAGGATTCATGCCTGCTCAGCTGCCTGATAATCGCCAGCTGGGCCGCAGGATTCATGCCTGCTCAGCTGCCTGATAATCGCCAGCTGGGCCGCAGGATTCATGCCTGCTCAGCTGCCTGATAATCGCCAGCTGGGCCGCAGGATTCATGCCTGCTCAGCTGCCTGATAATCGCCAGCTGGGCCGCAGGATTCATGCCTGCTCAGCTGCTTGATTCTTGCCTGCTGAGGCACATGATCCGTGCAGGAGAGCTACCTGATCAGCACATGAGCAGTCACATGATCAGCGCCTCTCAGTCACCTGATCACTGCATGACAGGCACGTGATCAGTGCCTGCTGAGGTGCGGGATCAGCGCCTGCTCAGCTGCCTGATAATCGCCAGCTGGGCCGCAGGATTCATGCCTGCTCAGCTGCCTGATAATCGCCAGCTGGGCCGCAGGATTCATGCCTGCTCAGCTGCCTGATAATCGCCAGCTGGGCCGCAGGATTCATGCCTGCTCAGCTGCCTGATAATCGCCAGCTGGGCCGCAGGATTCATGCCTGCTCAGCTGCCTGATAATCGCCAGCTGGGCCGCAGGATTCATGCCTGCTCAGCTGCCTGATAATCGCCAGCTGGGCCGCAGGATTCATGCCTGCTCAGCTGCCTGATAATCGCCAGCTGGGCCGCAGGATTCATGCCTGCTCAGCTGCCTGATAATCGCCAGCTGGGCCGCAGGATTCATGCCTGCTCAGCTGCCTGATAATCGCCAGCTGGGCCGCAGGATTCATGCCTGCTCAGCTGCTTGATTCTTGCCTGCTGAGGCACATGATCCGTGCAGGAGAGCTACCTGATCAGCACATGAGCAGTCACATGATCAGCGCCTCTCAGTCACCTGATCACTGCATGACAGGCACGTGATCAGTGCCTGCTGAGGTGCGGGATCGCCTGCTCAGCTGCCTGATAATCGCCAGCTGGGCCGCAGGATTCATGCCTGCTCAGCTGCCTGATAATCGCCAGCTGGGCCGCAGGATTCATGCCTGCTCAGCTGCCTGATAATCGCCAGCTGGGCCGCAGGATTCATGCCTGCTCAGCTGCCTGATAATCGCCAGCTGGGCCGCAGGATTCATGCCTGCTCAGCTGCTTGATTCTTGCCTGCTGAGGCACATGATCCGTGCAGGAGAGCTACCTGATCAGCACATGAGCAGTCACATGATCAGCGCCCTCAGTCACCTGATCACTGCATGACAGGCACGTGATCAGTGCCTGCTGAGGTGCGGGATCAGCGCCTGCTCAGCTGCCTGATAATCGCCAGCTGGGCCGCAGGATTCATGCCTGCTCAGCTGCCTGATAATCGCCAGCTGGGCCGCAGGATTCATGCCTGCTCAGCTGCCTGATAATCGCCAGCTGGGCCGCAGGATTCATGCCTGCTCAGCTGCCTGATAATCGCCAGCTGGGCCGCAGGATTCATGCCTGCTCAGCTGCCTGATAATCGCCAGCTGGGCCGCAGGATTCATGCCTGCTCAGCTGCCTGATAATCGCCAGCTGGGCCGCAGGATTCATGCCTGCTCAGCTGCCTGATAATCGCCAGCTGGGCCGCAGGATTCATGCCTGCTCAGCTGCCTGATAATCGCCAGCTGGGCCGCAGGATTCATGCCTGCTCAGCTGCCTGATAATCGCCAGCTGGGCCGCAGGATTCATGCCTGCTCAGCTGCTTGATTCTTGCCTGCTGAGGCACATGATCCGTGCAGGAGAGCTACCTGATCAGCACATGAGCAGTCACATGATCAGCGCCTCTCAGTCACCTGATCACTGCATGACAGGCACGTGATCAGTGCCTGCTGAGGTGCGGGATCAGCGCCTGCTCAGCTGCCTGATAATCGCCAGCTGGGCCGCAGGATTCATGCCTGCTCAGCTGCCTGATAATCGCCAGCTGGGCCGCAGGATTCATGCCTGCTCAGCTGCCTGATAATCGCCAGCTGGGCCGCAGGATTCATGCCTGCTCAGCTGCCTGATAATCGCCAGCTGGGCCGCAGGATTCATGCCTGCTCAGCTGCCTGATAATCGCCAGCTGGGCCGCAGGATTCATGCCTGCTCAGCTGCCTGATAATCGCCAGCTGGGCCGCAGGATTCATGCCTGCTCAGCTGCCTGATAATCGCCAGCTGGGCCGCAGGATTCATGCCTGCTCAGCTGCCTGATAATCGCCAGCTGGGCCGCAGGATTCATGCCTGCTCAGCTGCTTGATTCTTGCCTGCTGAGGCACATGATCCGTGCAGGAGAGCTACCTGATCAGCACATGAGCAGTCACATGATCAGCGCCTCTCAGTCACCTGATCACTGCATGACAGGCACGTGATCAGTGCCTGCTGAGGTGCGGGATCAGCGCCTGCTCAGCTGCCTGATAATCGCCAGCTGGGCCGCAGGATTCATGCCTGCTCAGCTGCCTGATAATCGCCAGCTGGGCCGCAGGATTCATGCCTGCTCAGCTGCCTGATAATCGCCAGCTGGGCCGCAGGATTCATGCCTGCTCAGCTGCCTGATAATCGCCAGCTGGGCCGCAGGATTCATGCCTGCTCAGCTGCCTGATAATCGCCAGCTGGGCCGCAGGATTCATGCCTGCTCAGCTGCCTGATAATCGCCAGCTGGGCCGCAGGATTCATGCCTGCTCAGCTGCCTGATAATCGCCAGCTGGGCCGCAGGATTCATGCCTGCTCAGCTGCCTGATAATCGCCAGCTGGGCCGCAGGATTCATGCCTGCTCAGCTGCCTGATAATCGCCAGCTGGGCCGCAGGATTCATGCCTGCTCAGCTGCCTGATAATCGCCAGCTGGGCCGCAGGATTCATGCCTGCTCAGCTGCTTGATTCTTGCCTGCTGAGGCACATGATCCGTGCAGGAGAGCTACCTGATCAGCACATGAGCAGTCACATGATCAGCGCCTCTCAGTCACCTGATCACTGCATGACAGGCACGTGATCAGTGCCTGCTGAGGTGCGGGATCAGCGCCTGCTCAGCTGCCTGATAATCGCCAGCTGGGCCGCAGGATTCATGCCTGCTCAGCTGCCTGATAATCGCCAGCTGGGCCGCAGGATTCATGCCTGCTCAGCTGCCTGATAATCGCCAGCTGGGCCGCAGGATTCATGCCTGCTCAGCTGCCTGATAATCGCCAGCTGGGCCGCAGGATTCATGCCTGCTCAGCTGCCTGATAATCGCCAGCTGGGCCGCAGGATTCATGCCTGCTCAGCTGCCTGATAATCGCCAGCTGGGCCGCAGGATTCATGCCTGCTCAGCTGCCTGATAATCGCCAGCTGGGCCGCAGGATTCATGCCTGCTCAGCTGCCTGATAATCGCCAGCTGGGCCGCAGGATTCATGCCTGCTCAGCTGCTTGATTCTTGCCTGCTGAGGCACATGATCCGTGCAGGAGAGCTACCTGATCAGCACATGAGCAGTCACATGATCAGCGCCTCTCAGTCACCTGATCACTGCATGACAGGCACGTGATCAGTGCCTGCTGAGGTGCGGGATCAGCGCCTGCTCAGCTGCCTGATAATCGCCAGCTGGGCCGCAGGATTCATGCCTGCTCAGCTGCCTGATAATCGCCAGCTGGGCCGCAGGATTCATGCCTGCTCAGCTGCCTGATAATCGCCAGCTGGGCCGCAGGATTCATGCCTGCTCAGCTGCCTGATAATCGCCAGCTGGGCCGCAGGATTCATGCCTGCTCAGCTGCCTGATAATCGCCAGCTGGGCCGCAGGATTCATGCCTGCTCAGCTGCCTGATAATCGCCAGCTGGGCCGCAGGATTCATGCCTGCTCAGCTGCCTGATAATCGCCAGCTGGGCCGCAGGATTCATGCCTGCTCAGCTGCCTGATAATCGCCAGCTGGGCCGCAGGATTCATGCCTGCTCAGCTGCCTGATAATCGCCAGCTGGGCCGCAGGATTCATGCCTGCTCAGCTGCCTGATAATCGCCAGCTGGGCCGCAGGATTCATGCCTGCTCAGCTGCCTGATAATCGCCAGCTGGGCCGCAGGATTCATGCCTGCTCAGCTGCCTGATAATCGCCAGCTGGGCCGCAGGATTCATGCCTGCTCAGCTGCCTGATAATCGCCAGCTGGGCCGCAGGATTCATGCCTGCTCAGCTGCTTGATTCTTGCCTGCTGAGGCACATGATCCGTGCAGGAGAGCTACCTGATCAGCACATGAGCAGTCACATGATCAGCGCCTCTCAGTCACCTGATCACTGCATGACAGGCACGTGATCAGTGCCTGCTGAGGTGCGATCAGCGCCTGCTCAGCTGCCTGATAATCGCCAGCTGGGCCGCAGGATTCATGCCTGCTCAGCTGCCTGATAATCGCCAGCTGGGCCGCAGGATTCATGCCTGCTCAGCTGCCTGATAATCGCCAGCTGGGCCGCAGGATTCATGCCTGCTCAGCTGCTTGATTCTTGCCTGCTGAGGCACATGATCCGTGCAGGAGAGCTACCTGATCAGCACATGAGCAGTCACATGATCAGCGCCTCTCAGTCACCTGATCACTGCATGACAGGCACGTGATCAGTGCCTGCTGAGGTGCGGGATCAGCGCCTGCTCAGCTGCCTGATAATCGCCAGCTGGGCCGCAGGATTCATGCCTGCTCAGCTGCCTGATAATCGCCAGCTGGGCCGCAGGATTCATGCCTGCTCAGCTGCCTGATAATCGCCAGCTGGGCCGCAGGATTCATGCCTGCTCAGCTGCCTGATAATCGCCAGCTGGGCCGCAGGATTCATGCCTGCTCAGCTGCCTGATAATCGCCAGCTGGGCCGCAGGATTCATGCCTGCTCAGCTGCCTGATAATCGCCAGCTGGGCCGCAGGATTCATGCCTGCTCAGCTGCCTGATAATCGCCAGCTGGGCCGCAGGATTCATGCCTGCTCAGCTGCCTGATAATCGCCAGCTGGGCCGCAGGATTCATGCCTGCTCAGCTGCCTGATAATCGCCAGCTGGGCCGCAGGATTCATGCCTGCTCAGCTGCCTGATAATCGCCAGCTGGGCCGCAGGATTCATGCCTGCTCAGCTGCCTGATAATCGCCAGCTGGGCCGCAGGATTCATGCCTGCTCAGCTGCCTGATAATCGCCAGCTGGGCCGCAGGATTCATGCCTGCTCAGCTGCCTGATAATCGCCAGCTGGGCCGCAGGATTCATGCCTGCTCAGCTGCCTGATAATCGCCAGCTGGGCCGCAGGATTCATGCCTGCTCAGCTGCCTGATAATCGCCAGCTGGGCCGCAGGATTCATGCCTGCTCAGCTGCCTGATAATCGCCAGCTGGGCCGCAGGATTCATGCCTGCTCAGCTGCCTGATAATCGCCAGCTGGGCCGCAGGATTCATGCCTGCTCAGCTGCCTGATAATCGCCAGCTGGGCCGCAGGATTCATGCCTGCTCAGCTGCCTGATAATCGCCAGCTGGGCCGCAGGATTCATGCCTGCTCAGCTGCCTGATAATCGCCAGCTGGGCCGCAGGATTCATGCCTGCTCAGCTGCCTGATAATCGCCAGCTGGGCCGCAGGATTCATGCCTGCTCAGCTGCTTGATTCTTGCCTGCTGAGGCACATGATCCGTGCAGGAGAGCTACCTGATCAGCACATGAGCAGTCACATGATCAGCGCCTCTCAGTCACCTGATCACTGCATGACAGGCACGTGATCAGTGCCTGCTGAGGTGCGGGATCAGCGCCTGCTCAGCTGCCTGATAATCGCCAGCTGGGCCGCAGGATTCATGCCTGCTCAGCTGCCTGATAATCGCCAGCTGGGCCGCAGGATTCATGCCTGCTCAGCTGCCTGATAATCGCCAGCTGGGCCGCAGGATTCATGCCTGCTCAGCTGCCTGATAATCGCCAGCTGGGCCGCAGGATTCATGCCTGCTCAGCTGCCTGATAATCGCCAGCTGGGCCGCAGGATTCATGCCTGCTCAGCTGCCTGATAATCGCCAGCTGGGCCGCAGGATTCATGCCTGCTCAGCTGCCTGATAATCGCCAGCTGGGCCGCAGGATTCATGCCTGCTCAGCTGCCTGATAATCGCCAGCTGGGCCGCAGGATTCATGCCTGCTCAGCTGCCTGATAATCGCCAGCTGGGCCGCAGGATTCATGCCTGCTCAGCTGCCTGATAATCGCCAGCTGGGCCGCAGGATTCATGCCTGCTCAGCTGCCTGATAATCGCCAGCTGGGCCGCAGGATTCATGCCTGCTCAGCTGCCTGATAATCGCCAGCTGGGCCGCAGGATTCATGCCTGCTCAGCTGCCTGATAATCGCCAGCTGGGCCGCAGGATTCATGCCTGCTCAGCTGCTTGATTCTTGCCTGCTGAGGCACATGATCCGTGCAGGAGAGCTACCTGATCAGCACATGAGCAGTCACATGATCAGCGCCTCTCAGTCACCTGATCACTGCATGACAGGCACGTGATCAGTGCCTGCTGAGGTGCGGGATCAGCGCCTGCTCAGCTGCCTGATAATCGCCAGCTGGGCCGCAGGATTCATGCCTGCTCAGCTGCCTGATAATCGCCAGCTGGGCCGCAGGATTCATGCCTGCTCAGCTGCCTGATAATCGCCAGCTGGGCCGCAGGATTCATGCCTGCTCAGCTGCCTGATAATCGCCAGCTGGGCCGCAGGATTCATGCCTGCTCAGCTGCCTGATAATCGCCAGCTGGGCCGCAGGATTCATGCCTGCTCAGCTGCTTGATTCTTGCCTGCTGAGGCACATGATCCGTGCAGGAGAGCTACCTGATCAGCACATGAGCAGTCACATGATCAGCGCCTCTCAGTCACCTGATCACTGCATGACAGGCACGTGATCAGTGCCTGCTGATGGATCAGCGCCTGCTCAGCTGCCTGATAATCGCCAGCTGGGCCGCAGGATTCATGCCTGCTCAGCTGCCTGATAATCGCCAGCTGGGCCGCAGGATTCATGCCTGCTCAGCTGCCTGATAATCGCCAGCTGGGCCGCAGGATTCATGCCTGCTCAGCTGCCTGATAATCGCCAGCTGGGCCGCAGGATTCATGCCTGCTCAGCTGCCTGATAATCGCCAGCTGGGCCGCAGGATTCATGCCTGCTCAGCTGCCTGATAATCGCCAGCTGGGCCGCAGGATTCATGCCTGCTCAGCTGCCTGATAATCGCCAGCTGGGCCGCAGGATTCATGCCTGCTCAGCTGCCTGATAATCGCCAGCTGGGCCGCAGGATTCATGCCTGCTCAGCTGCCTGATAATCGCCAGCTGGGCCGCAGGATTCATGCCTGCTCAGCTGCCTGATAATCGCCAGCTGGGCCGCAGGATTCATGCCTGCTCAGCTGCCTGATAATCGCCAGCTGGGCCGCAGGATTCATGCCTGCTCAGCTGCCTGATAATCGCCAGCTGGGCCGCAGGATTCATGCCTGCTCAGCTGCCTGATAATCGCCAGCTGGGCCGCAGGATTCATGCCTGCTCAGCTGCTTGATTCTTGCCTGCTGAGGCACATGATCCGTGCAGGAGAGCTACCTGATCAGCACATGAGCAGTCACATGATCAGCGCCTCTCAGTCACCTGATCACTGCATGACAGGCACGTGATCAGTGCCTGCTGAGGTGCGGGATCAGCGCCTGCTCAGCTGCATGATAATCGCCAGCTGGGCCGCAGGATTCATGCCTGCTCAGCTGCCTGATAATCGCCAGCTGGGCCGCAGGATTCATGCCTGCTCAGCTGCCTGATAATCGCCAGCTGGGCCGCAGGATTCATGCCTGCTCAGCTGCCTGATAATCGCCAGCTGGGCCGCAGGATTCATGCCTGCTCAGCTGCCTGATAATCGCCAGCTGGGCCGCAGGATTCATGCCTGCTCAGCTGCCTGATAATCGCCAGCTGGGCCGCAGGATTCATGCCTGCTCAGCTACCTGATAATCGCCAGCTGGGCCGCAGGATTCTTGCCTGCTCACCTGCCTGATAATCGCCAGCTGGGCCGCAGGATTCATGCCTGCTCATCTGCTTGATTCTTGCCTGCTAAGGCACATGATCCGTGCAGGAGTGCTACCTGATCAGCACATGAGCAGTCATATGATCAGCGCCTCTCAGTCACCTAATCACTGCATGACAGGCACGATCAGTGCCTGTAGAGGTGCGGGATCAGCGCCTGCTCATCTGCTTGATAATCGCCAGCTGGGCCGCAGGATTCATGCCTGCTCACCTGCCTGATAATCTCCAGCTGGGCCGCAGGATTCATGCCTGCTCAGCTGCCTGATAATCGCCAGCTGGGCCGCAGGATTCATGCCTGCTCAGCTGCCTGATAATCGCCAGCTGGGCCGCAGGATTCATGCCTGCTCAGCTGCCTGATAATCGCCAGCTGGGCCGCAGGATTCATGCCTGCTCAGCTGCCTGATAATCGCCAGCTGGGCCGCAGGATTCATGCCTGCTCAGCTGCCTGATAATCGCCAGCTGGGCCGCAGGATTCATGCCTGCTCAGCTGCCTGATAATCGCCAGCTGGGCCGCAGGATTCATGCCTGCTCAGCTGCCTGATAATCGCCAGCTGGGCCGCAGGATTCATGCCTGCTCAGCTGCCTGATAATCGCCAGCTGGGCCGCAGGATTCATGCCTGCTCAGCTGCTTGATTCTTGCCTGCTGAGGCACATGATCCGTGCAGGAGAGCTACCTGATCAGCACATGAGCAGTCACATGATCAGCGCCTCTCAGTCACCTGATCACTGCATGACAGGCACGTGATCAGTGCCTGCTGAGGTGCGGGATCAGCGCCTGCTCAGCTGCCTGATAATCGCCAGCTGGGCCGCAGGATTCATGCCTGCTCAGCTGCCTGATAATCGCCAGCTGGGCCGCAGGATTCATGCCTGCTCAGCTGCCTGATAATCGCCAGCTGGGCCGCAGGATTCATGCCTGCTCAGCTGCCTGATAATCGCCAGCTGGGCCGCAGGATTCATGCCTGCTCAGCTGCCTGATAATCGCCAGCTGGGCCGCAGGATTCATGCCTGCTCAGCTGCCTGATAATCGCCAGCTGGGCCGCAGGATTCATGCCTGCTCAGCTGCCTGATAATCGCCAGCTGGGCCGCAGGATTCATGCCTGCTCAGCTGCCTGATAATCGCCAGCTGGGCCGCAGGATTCATGCCTGCTCAGCTGCCTGATAATCGCCAGCTGGGCCGCAGGATTCATGCCTGCTCAGCTGCTTGATTCTTGCCTGCTGAGGCACATGATCCGTGCAGGAGAGCTACCTGATCAGCACATGAGCAGTCACATGATCAGCGCCTCTCAGTCACCTGATCACTGCATGACAGGCACGTGATCAGTGCCTGCTGAGGTGCGGGATCAGCGCCTGCTCAGCTGCCTGATAATCGCCAGCTGGGCCGCAGGATTCATGCCTGCTCAGCTGCCTGATAATCGCCAGCTGGGCCGCAGGATTCATGCCTGCTCAGCTGCCTGATAATCGCCAGCTGGGCCGCAGGATTCATGCCTGCTCAGCTGCCTGATAATCGCCAGCTGGGCCGCAGGATTCATGCCTGCTCAGCTGCTTGATTCTTGCCTGCTGAGGCACATGATCCGCAGGAGAGCTACCTGATCAGCACATGAGCAGTCACATGATCAGCGCCTCTCAGTCACCTGATCACTGCATGACAGGCACGTGATCAGTGCCTGCTGAGGTGCGGGATCAGCGCCTGCTCAGCTGCCTGATAATCGCCAGCTGGGCCGCAGGATTCATGCCTGCTCAGCTGCCTGATAATCGCCAGCTGGGCCGCAGGATTCATGCCTGCTCAGCTGCCTGATAATCGCCAGCTGGGCCGCAGGATTCATGCCTGCTCAGCTGCCTGATAATCGCCAGCTGGGCCGCAGGATTCATGCCTGCTCAGCTGCCTGATAATCGCCAGCTGGGCCGCAGGATTCATGCCTGCTCAGCTGCCTGATAATCGCCAGCTGGGCCGCAGGATTCATGCCTGCTCAGCTGCCTGATAATCGCCAGCTGGGCCGCAGGATTCATGCCTGCTCAGCTGCCTGATAATCGCCAGCTGGGCCGCAGGATTCATGCCTGCTCAGCTGCCTGATAATCGCCAGCTGGGCCGCAGGATTCATGCCTGCTCAGCTGCTTGATTCTTGCCTGCTGAGGCACATGATCCGTGCAGGAGAGCTACCTGATCAGCACATGAGCAGTCACATGATCAGCGCCTCTCAGTCACCTGATCACTGCATGACAGGCACGTGATCAGTGCCTGCTGAGGTGCGGGATCAGCGCCTGCTCAGCTGCCTGATAATCGCCAGCTGGGCCGCAGGATTCATGCCTGCTCAGCTGCCTGATAATCGCCAGCTGGGCCGCAGGATTCATGCCTGCTCAGCTGCCTGATAATCGCCAGCTGGGCCGCAGGATTCATGCCTGCTCAGCTGCCTGATAATCGCCAGCTGGGCCGCAGGATTCATGCCTGCTCAGCTGCCTGATAATCGCCAGCTGGGCCGCAGGATTCATGCCTGCTCAGCTGCCTGATAATCGCCAGCTGGGCCGCAGGATTCATGCCTGCTCAGCTGCCTGATAATCGCCAGCTGGGCCGCAGGATTCATGCCTGCTCAGCTGCCTGATAATCGCCAGCTGGGCCGCAGGATTCATGCCTGCTCAGCTGCTTGATTCTTGCCTGCTGAGGCACATGATCCGTGCAGGAGAGCTACCTGATCAGCACATGAGCAGTCACATGATCAGCGCTCTCAGTCACCTGATCACTGCATGACAGGCACGTGATCAGTGCCTGCTGAGGTGCGGGATCAGCGCCTGCTCAGCTGCCTGATAATCGCCAGCTGGGCCGCAGGATTCATGCCTGCTCAGCTGCCTGATAATCGCCAGCTGGGCCGCAGGATTCATGCCTGCTCAGCTGCCTGATAATCGCCAGCTGGGCCGCAGGATTCATGCCTGCTCAGCTGCCTGATAATCGCCAGCTGGGCCGCAGGATTCATGCCTGCTCAGCTGCCTGATAATCGCCAGCTGGGCCGCAGGATTCATGCCTGCTCAGCTGCCTGATAATCGCCAGCTGGGCCGCAGGATTCATGCCTGCTCAGCTGCCTGATAATCGCCAGCTGGGCCGCAGGATTCATGCCTGCTCAGCTGCCTGATAATCGCCAGCTGGGCCGCAGGATTCATGCCTGCTCAGCTGCCTGATAATCGCCAGCTGGGCCGCAGGATTCATGCCTGCTCAGCTGCCTGATAATCGCCAGCTGGGCCGCAGGATTCATGCCTGCTCAGCTGCTTGATTCTTGCCTGCTGAGGCACATGATCCGTGCAGGAGAGCTACCTGATCAGCACATGAGCAGTCACATGATCAGCGCCTCTCAGTCACCTGATCACTGCATGACAGGCACGTGATCAGTGCCTGCTGAGGTGCGGGATCAGCGCCTGCTCAGCTGCCTGATAATCGCCAGCTGGGCCGCAGGATTCATGCCTGCTCAGCTGCCTGATAATCGCCAGCTGGGCCGCAGGATTCATGCCTGCTCAGCTGCCTGATAATCGCCAGCTGGGCCGCAGGATTCATGCCTGCTCAGCTGCCTGATAATCGCCAGCTGGGCCGCAGGATTCATGCCTGCTCAGCTGCCTGATAATCGCCAGCTGGGCCGCAGGATTCATGCCTGCTCAGCTGCCTGATAATCGCCAGCTGGGCCGCAGGATTCATGCCTGCTCAGCTGCCTGATAATCGCCAGCTGGGCCGCAGGATTCATGCCTGCTCAGCTGCCTGATAATCGCCAGCTGGGCCGCAGGATTCATGCCTGCTCAGCTGCCTGATAATCGCCAGCTGGGCCGCAGGATTCATGCCTGCTCAGCTGCCTGATAATCGCCAGCTGGGCCGCAGGATTCATGCCTGCTCAGCTGCCTGATAATCGCCAGCTGGGCCGCAGGATTCATGCCTGCTCAGCTGCTTGATTCTTGCCTGCTGAGGCACATGATCCGTGCAGGAGAGCTACCTGATCAGCACATGAGCAGTCACATGATCAGCGCCTCTCAGTCACCTGATCACTGCATGACAGGCACGTGATCAGTGCCTGCTGATGCGGGATCAGCGCCTGCTCAGCTGCCTGATAATCGCCAGCTGGGCCGCAGGATTCATGCCTGCTCAGCTGCCTGATAATCGCCAGCTGGGCCGCAGGATTCATGCCTGCTCAGCTGCCTGATAATCGCCAGCTGGGCCGCAGGATTCATGCCTGCTCAGCTGCCTGATAATCGCCAGCTGGGCCGCAGGATTCATGCCTGCTCAGCTGCCTGATAATCGCCAGCTGGGCCGCAGGATTCATGCCTGCTCAGCTGCCTGATAATCGCCAGCTGGGCCGCAGGATTCATGCCTGCTCAGCTGCCTGATAATCGCCAGCTGGGCCGCAGGATTCATGCCTGCTCAGCTGCCTGATAATCGCCAGCTGGGCCGCAGGATTCATGCCTGCTCAGCTGCCTGATAATCGCCAGCTGGGCCGCAGGATTCATGCCTGCTCAGCTGCCTGATAATCGCCAGCTGGGCCGCAGGATTCATGCCTGCTCAGCTGCCTGATAATCGCCAGCTGGGCCGCAGGATTCATGCCTGCTCAGCTGCCTGATAATCGCCAGCTGGGCCGCAGGATTCATGCCTGCTCAGCTGCTTGATTCTTGCCTGCTGAGGCACATGATCCGTGCAGGAGAGCTACCTGATCAGCACATGAGCAGTCACATGATCAGCGCCTCTCAGTCACCTGATCACTGCATGACAGGCACGTGATCAGTGCCTGCTGAGGTGCGGGATCAGCGCCTGCTCAGCTGCCTGATAATCGCCAGCTGGGCCGCAGGATTCATGCCTGCTCAGCTGCCTGATAATCGCCAGCTGGGCCGCAGGATTCATGCCTGCTCAGCTGCCTGATAATCGCCAGCTGGGCCGCAGGATTCATGCCTGCTCAGCTGCCTGATAATCGCCAGCTGGGCCGCAGGATTCATGCCTGCTCAGCTGCCTGATAATCGCCAGCTGGGCCGCAGGATTCATGCCTGCTCAGCTGCCTGATAATCGCCAGCTGGGCCGCAGGATTCATGCCTGCTCAGCTGCCTGATAATCGCCAGCTGGGCCGCAGGATTCATGCCTGCTCAGCTGCCTGATAATCGCCAGCTGGGCCGCAGGATTCATGCCTGCTCAGCTGCCTGATAATCGCCAGCTGGGCCGCAGGATTCATGCCTGCTCAGCTGCTTGATTCTTGCCTGCTGAGGCACATGATCCGTGCAGGAGAGCTACCTGATCAGCACATGAGCAGTCACATGATCAGCGCCTCTCAGTCACCTGATCACTGCATGACAGGCACGTGATCAGTGCCTGCTGAGGTGCGGGATCAGCGCCTGCTCAGCTGCCTGATAATCGCCAGCTGGGCCGCAGGATTCATGCCTGCTCAGCTGCCTGATAATCGCCAGCTGGGCCGCAGGATTCATGCCTGCTCAGCTGCCTGATAATCGCCAGCTGGGCCGCAGGATTCATGCCTGCTCAGCTGCCTGATAATCGCCAGCTGGGCCGCAGGATTCATGCCTGCTCAGCTGCCTGATAATCGCCAGCTGGGCCGCAGGATTCATGCCTGCTCAGCTGCCTGATAATCGCCAGCTGGGCCGCAGGATTCATGCCTGCTCAGCTGCCTGATAATCGCCAGCTGGGCCGCAGGATTCATGCCTGCTCAGCTGCCTGATAATCGCCAGCTGGGCCGCAGGATTCATGCCTGCTCAGCTGCCTGATAATCGCCAGCTGGGCCGCAGGATTCATGCCTGCTCAGCTGCCTGATAATCGCCAGCTGGGCCGCAGGATTCATGCCTGCTCAGCTGCCTGATAATCGCCAGCTGGGCCGCAGGATTCATGCCTGCTCAGCTGCCTGATAATCGCCAGCTGGGCCGCAGGATTCATGCCTGCTCAGCTGCTTGATTCTTGCCTGCTGAGGCACATGATCCGTGCAGGAGAGCTACCTGATCAGCACATGAGCAGTCACATGATCAGCGCCTCTCAGTCACCTGATCACTGCATGACAGGCACGTGATCAGTGCCTGCTGAGGTGCGGGATCAGCGCCTGCTCAGCTGCCTGATAATCGCCAGCTGGGCCGCAGGATTCATGCCTGCTCAGCTGCCTGATAATCGCCAGCTGGGCCGCAGGATTCATGCCTGCTCAGCTGCCTGATAATCGCCAGCTGGGCCGCAGGATTCATGCCTGCTCAGCTGCCTGATAATCGCCAGCTGGGCCGCAGGATTCATGCCTGCTCAGCTGCCTGATAATCGCCAGCTGGGCCGCAGGATTCATGCCTGCTCAGCTGCCTGATAATCGCCAGCTGGGCCGCAGGATTCATGCCTGCTCAGCTGCCTGATAATCGCCAGCTGGGCCGCAGGATTCATGCCTGCTCAGCTGCCTGATAATCGCCAGCTGGGCCGCAGGATTCATGCCTGCTCAGCTGCTTGATTCTTGCCTGCTGAGGCACATGATCCGTGCAGGAGAGCTACCTGATCAGCACATGAGCAGTCACATGATCAGCGCCTCTCAGTCACCTGATCACTGCATGACAGGCACGTGATCAGTGCCTGCTGAGTGCGGGATCAGCGCCTGCTCAGCTGCCTGATAATCGCCAGCTGGGCCGCAGGATTCATGCCTGCTCAGCTGCCTGATAATCGCCAGCTGGGCCGCAGGATTCATGCCTGCTCAGCTGCCTGATAATCGCCAGCTGGGCCGCAGGATTCATGCCTGCTCAGCTGCCTGATAATCGCCAGCTGGGCCGCAGGATTCATGCCTGCTCAGCTGCCTGATAATCGCCAGCTGGGCCGCAGGATTCATGCCTGCTCAGCTGCCTGATAATCGCCAGCTGGGCCGCAGGATTCATGCCTGCTCAGCTGCCTGATAATCGCCAGCTGGGCCGCAGGATTCATGCCTGCTCAGCTGCCTGATAATCGCCAGCTGGGCCGCAGGATTCATGCCTGCTCAGCTGCCTGATAATCGCCAGCTGGGCCGCAGGATTCATGCCTGCTCAGCTGCCTGATAATCGCCAGCTGGGCCGCAGGATTCATGCCTGCTCAGCTGCTTGATTCTTGCCTGCTGAGGCACATGATCCGTGCAGGAGAGCTACCTGATCAGCACATGAGCAGTCACATGATCAGCGCTCTCAGTCACCTGATCACTGCATGACAGGCACGTGATCAGTGCCTGCTGAGGTGCGGGATCAGCGCCTGCTCAGCTGCCTGATAATCGCCAGCTGGGCCGCAGGATTCATGCCTGCTCAGCTGCCTGATAATCGCCAGCTGGGCCGCAGGATTCATGCCTGCTCAGCTGCCTGATAATCGCCAGCTGGGCCGCAGGATTCATGCCTGCTCAGCTGCCTGATAATCGCCAGCTGGGCCGCAGGATTCATGCCTGCTCAGCTGCCTGATAATCGCCAGCTGGGCCGCAGGATTCATGCCTGCTCAGCTGCCTGATAATCGCCAGCTGGGCCGCAGGATTCATGCCTGCTCAGCTGCCTGATAATCGCCAGCTGGGCCGCAGGATTCATGCCTGCTCAGCTGCCTGATAATCGCCAGCTGGGCCGCAGGATTCATGCCTGCTCAGCTGCCTGATAATCGCCAGCTGGGCCGCAGGATTCATGCCTGCTCAGCTGCTTGATTCTTGCCTGCTGAGGCACATGATCCGTGCAGGAGAGCTACCTGATCAGCACATGAGCAGTCACATGATCAGCGCCTCTCAGTCACCTGATCACTGCATGACAGGCACGTGATCAGTGCCTGCTGAGGTGCGGGATCAGCGCCTGCTCAGCTGCCTGATAATCGCCAGCTGGGCCGCAGGATTCATGCCTGCTCAGCTGCCTGATAATCGCCAGCTGGGCCGCAGGATTCATGCCTGCTCAGCTGCCTGATAATCGCCAGCTGGGCCGCAGGATTCATGCCTGCTCAGCTGCCTGATAATCGCCAGCTGGGCCGCAGGATTCATGCCTGCTCAGCTGCCTGATAATCGCCAGCTGGGCCGCAGGATTCATGCCTGCTCAGCTGCTTGATTCTTGCCTGCTGAGGCACATGATCCGTGCAGGAGAGCTACCTGATCAGCACATGAGCAGTCACATGATCAGCGCCTCTCAGTCACCTGATCACTGCATGACAGGCACGTGATCAGTGCCTGCTGAGGTGCGGGATCAGCGCCTGCTCAGCTGCCTGATAATCGCCAGCTGGGCCGCAGGATTCATGCCTGCTCAGCTGCCTGATAATCGCCAGCTGGGCCGCAGGATTCATGCCTGCTCAGCTGCCTGATAATCGCCAGCTGGGCCGCAGGATTCATGCCTGCTCAGCTGCCTGATAATCGCCAGCTGGGCCGCAGGATTCATGCCTGCTCAGCTGCCTGATAATCGCCAGCTGGGCCGCAGGATTCATGCCTGCTCAGCTGCCTGATAATCGCCAGCTGGGCCGCAGGATTCATGCCTGCTCAGCTGCCTGATAATCGCCAGCTGGGCCGCAGGATTCATGCCTGCTCAGCTGCCTGATAATCGCCAGCTGGGCCGCAGGATTCATGCCTGCTCAGCTGCCTGATAATCGCCAGCTGGGCCGCAGGATTCATGCCTGCTCAGCTGCTTGATTCTTGCCTGCTGAGGCACATGATCCGTGCAGGAGAGCTACCTGATCAGCACATGAGCAGTCACATGATCAGCGCCTCTCAGTCACCTGATCACTGCATGACAGGCACGTGATCAGTGCCTGCTGAGGTGCGGGATCAGCGCCTGCTCAGCTGCCTGATAATCGCCAGCTGGGCCGCAGGATTCATGCCTGCTCAGCTGCCTGATAATCGCCAGCTGGGCCGCAGGATTCATGCCTGCTCAGCTGCCTGATAATCGCCAGCTGGGCCGCAGGATTCATGCCTGCTCAGCTGCCTGATAATCGCCAGCTGGGCCGCAGGATTCATGCCTGCTCAGCTGCCTGATAATCGCCAGCTGGGCCGCAGGATTCATGCCTGCTCAGCTGCCTGATAATCGCCAGCTGGGCCGCAGGATTCATGCCTGCTCAGCTGCCTGATAATCGCCAGCTGGGCCGCAGGATTCATGCCTGCTCAGCTGCCTGATAATCGCCAGCTGGGCCGCAGGATTCATGCCTGCTCAGCTGCTTGATTCTTGCCTGCTGAGGCACATGATCCGTGCAGGAGAGCTACCTGATCAGCACATGAGCAGTCACATGATCAGCGCCTCTCAGTCACCTGATCACTGCATGACAGGCACGTGATCAGTGCCTGCTGAGGTGCGGGATCAGCGCCTGCTCAGCTGCCTGATAATCGCCAGCTGGGCCGCAGGATTCATGCCTGCTCAGCTGCCTGATAATCGCCAGCTGGGCCGCAGGATTCATGCCTGCTCAGCTGCCTGATAATCGCCAGCTGGGCCGCAGGATTCATGCCTGCTCAGCTGCCTGATAATCGCCAGCTGGGCCGCAGGATTCATGCCTGCTCAGCTGCCTGATAATCGCCAGCTGGGCCGCAGGATTCATGCCTGCTCAGCTGCCTGATAATCGCCAGCTGGGCCGCAGGATTCATGCCTGCTCAGCTGCCTGATAATCGCCAGCTGGGCCGCAGGATTCATGCCTGCTCAGCTGCCTGATAATCGCCAGCTGGGCCGCAGGATTCATGCCTGCTCAGCTGCCTGATAATCGCCAGCTGGGCCGCAGGATTCATGCCTGCTCAGCTGCCTGATAATCGCCAGCTGGGCCGCAGGATTCATGCCTGCTCAGCTGCTTGATTCTTGCCTGCTGAGGCACATGATCCGTGCAGGAGAGCTACCTGATCAGCACATGAGCAGTCACATGATCAGCGCTCTCAGTCACCTGATCACTGCATGACAGGCACGTGATCAGTGCCTGCTGAGGTGCGGGATCAGCGCCTGCTCAGCTGCCTGATAATCGCCAGCTGGGCCGCAGGATTCATGCCTGCTCAGCTGCCTGATAATCGCCAGCTGGGCCGCAGGATTCATGCCTGCTCAGCTGCCTGATAATCGCCAGCTGGGCCGCAGGATTCATGCCTGCTCAGCTGCCTGATAATCGCCAGCTGGGCCGCAGGATTCATGCCTGCTCAGCTGCCTGATAATCGCCAGCTGGGCCGCAGGATTCATGCCTGCTCAGCTGCCTGATAATCGCCAGCTGGGCCGCAGGATTCATGCCTGCTCAGCTGCCTGATAATCGCCAGCTGGGCCGCAGGATTCATGCCTGCTCAGCTGCCTGATAATCGCCAGCTGGGCCGCAGGATTCATGCCTGCTCAGCTGCCTGATAATCGCCAGCTGGGCCGCAGGATTCATGCCTGCTCAGCTGCCTGATAATCGCCAGCTGGGCCGCAGGATTCATGCCTGCTCAGCTGCCTGATAATCGCCAGCTGGGCCGCAGGATTCATGCCTGCTCAGCTGCTTGATTCTTGCCTGCTGAGGCACATGATCCGTGGAGAGCTACCTGATCAGCACATGAGCAGTCACATGATCAGCGCCTCTCAGTCACCTGATCACTGCATGACAGGCACGTGATCAGTGCCTGCTGAGGTGCGGGATCAGCGCCTGCTCAGCTGCCTGATAATCGCCAGCTGGGCCGCAGGATTCATGCCTGCTCAGCTGCCTGATAATCGCCAGCTGGGCCGCAGGATTCATGCCTGCTCAGCTGCCTGATAATCGCCAGCTGGGCCGCAGGATTCATGCCTGCTCAGCTGCCTGATAATCGCCAGCTGGGCCGCAGGATTCATGCCTGCTCAGCTGCCTGATAATCGCCAGCTGGGCCGCAGGATTCATGCCTGCTCAGCTGCCTGATAATCGCCAGCTGGGCCGCAGGATTCATGCCTGCTCAGCTGCCTGATAATCGCCAGCTGGGCCGCAGGATTCATGCCTGCTCAGCTGCCTGATAATCGCCAGCTGGGCCGCAGGATTCATGCCTGCTCAGCTGCCTGATAATCGCCAGCTGGGCCGCAGGATTCATGCCTGCTCAGCTGCCTGATAATCGCCAGCTGGGCCGCAGGATTCATGCCTGCTCAGCTGCCTGATAATCGCCAGCTGGGCCGCAGGATTCATGCCTGCTCAGCTGCCTGATAATCGCCAGCTGGGCCGCAGGATTCATGCCTGCTCAGCTGCTTGATTCTTGCCTGCTGAGGCACATGATCCGTGCAGGAGAGCTACCTGATCAGCACATGAGCAGTCACATGATCAGCGCCTCTCAGTCACCTGATCACTGCATGACAGGCACGTGATCAGTGCCTGCTGAGGTGCGGGATCAGCGCCTGCTCAGCTGCCTGATAATCGCCAGCTGGGCCGCAGGATTCATGCCTGCTCAGCTGCCTGATAATCGCCAGCTGGGCCGCAGGATTCATGCCTGCTCAGCTGCCTGATAATCGCCAGCTGGGCCGCAGGATTCATGCCTGCTCAGCTGCCTGATAATCGCCAGCTGGGCCGCAGGATTCATGCCTGCTCAGCTGCCTGATAATCGCCAGCTGGGCCGCAGGATTCATGCCTGCTCAGCTGCCTGATAATCGCCAGCTGGGCCGCAGGATTCATGCCTGCTCAGCTGCCTGATAATCGCCAGCTGGGCCGCAGGATTCATGCCTGCTCAGCTGCCTGATAATCGCCAGCTGGGCCGCAGGATTCATGCCTGCTCAGCTGCTGATCTTGCCTGCTGAGGCACATGATCCGTGCAGGAGAGCTACCTGATCAGCACATGAGCAGTCACATGATCAGCGCCTCTCAGTCACCTGATCACTGCATGACAGGCACGTGATCAGTGCCTGCTGATGCGGGATCAGCGCCTGCTCAGCTGCCTGATAATCGCCAGCTGGGCCGCAGGATTCATGCCTGCTCAGCTGCCTGATAATCGCCAGCTGGGCCGCAGGATTCATGCCTGCTCAGCTGCCTGATAATCGCCAGCTGGGCCGCAGGATTCATGCCTGCTCAGCTGCCTGATAATCGCCAGCTGGGCCGCAGGATTCATGCCTGCTCAGCTGCCTGATAATCGCCAGCTGGGCCGCAGGATTCATGCCTGCTCAGCTGCCTGATAATCGCCAGCTGGGCCGCAGGATTCATGCCTGCTCAGCTGCCTGATAATCGCCAGCTGGGCCGCAGGATTCATGCCTGCTCAGCTGCCTGATAATCGCCAGCTGGGCCGCAGGATTCATGCCTGCTCAGCTGCCTGATAATCGCCAGCTGGGCCGCAGGATTCATGCCTGCTCAGCTGCCTGATAATCGCCAGCTGGGCCGCAGGATTCATGCCTGCTCAGCTGCTTGATTCTTGCCTGCTGAGGCACATGATCCGTGCAGGAGAGCTACCTGATCAGCACATGAGCAGTCACATGATCAGCGCCCTCAGTCACCTGATCACTGCATGACAGGCACGTGATCAGTGCCTGCTGAGGTGCGGATCAGCGCCTGCTCAGCTGCCTGATAATCGCCAGCTGGGCCGCAGGATTCATGCCTGCTCAGCTGCCTGATAATCGCCAGCTGGGCCGCAGGATTCATGCCTGCTCAGCTGCCTGATAATCGCCAGCTGGGCCGCAGGATTCATGCCTGCTCAGCTGCCTGATAATCGCCAGCTGGGCCGCAGGATTCATGCCTGCTCAGCTGCCTGATAATCGCCAGCTGGGCCGCAGGATTCATGCCTGCTCAGCTGCCTGATAATCGCCAGCTGGGCCGCAGGATTCATGCCTGCTCAGCTGCCTGATAATCGCCAGCTGGGCCGCAGGATTCATGCCTGCTCAGCTGCCTGATAATCGCCAGCTGGGCCGCAGGATTCATGCCTGCTCAGCTGCCTGATAATCGCCAGCTGGGCCGCAGGATTCATGCCTGCTCAGCTGCTTGATTCTTGCCTGCTGAGGCACATGATCCGTGCAGGAGAGCTACCTGATCAGCACATGAGCAGTCACATGATCAGCGCCTCTCAGTCACCTGATCACTGCATGACAGGCACGTGATCAGTGCCTGCTGAGGTGCGGGATCAGCGCCTGCTCAGCTGCCTGATAATCGCCAGCTGGGCCGCAGGATTCATGCCTGCTCAGCTGCCTGATAATCGCCAGCTGGGCCGCAGGATTCATGCCTGCTCAGCTGCCTGATAATCGCCAGCTGGGCCGCAGGATTCATGCCTGCTCAGCTGCCTGATAATCGCCAGCTGGGCCGCAGGATTCATGCCTGCTCAGCTGCCTGATAATCGCCAGCTGGGCCGCAGGATTCATGCCTGCTCAGCTGCCTGATAATCGCCAGCTGGGCCGCAGGATTCATGCCTGCTCAGCTGCCTGATAATCGCCAGCTGGGCCGCAGGATTCATGCCTGCTCAGCTGCCTGATAATCGCCAGCTGGGCCGCAGGATTCATGCCTGCTCAGCTGCCTGATAATCGCCAGCTGGGCCGCAGGATTCATGCCTGCTCAGCTGCCTGATAATCGCCAGCTGGGCCGCAGGATTCATGCCTGCTCAGCTGCCTGATAATCGCCAGCTGGGCCGCAGGATTCATGCCTGCTCAGCTGCCTGATAATCGCCAGCTGGGCCGCAGGATTCATGCCTGCTCAGCTGCCTGATAATCGCCAGCTGGGCCGCAGGATTCATGCCTGCTCAGCTGCCTGATAATCGCCAGCTGGGCCGCAGGATTCATGCCTGCTCAGCTGCCTGATAATCGCCAGCTGGGCCGCAGGATTCATGCCTGCTCAGCTGCTTGATTCTTGCCTGCTGAGGCACATGATCCGTGCAGGAGAGCTACCTGATCAGCACATGAGCAGTCACATGATCAGCGCCTCTCAGTCACCTGATCACTGCATGACAGGCACGTGATCAGTGCCTGCTGAGGTGCGGGATCAGCGCCTGCTCAGCTGCCTGATAATCGCCAGCTGGGCCGCAGGATTCATGCCTGCTCAGCTGCCTGATAATCGCCAGCTGGGCCGCAGGATTCATGCCTGCTCAGCTGCCTGATAATCGCCAGCTGGGCCGCAGGATTCATGCCTGCTCAGCTGCCTGATAATCGCCAGCTGGGCCGCAGGATTCATGCCTGCTCAGCTGCCTGATAATCGCCAGCTGGGCCGCAGGATTCATGCCTGCTCAGCTGCCTGATAATCGCCAGCTGGGCCGCAGGATTCATGCCTGCTCAGCTGCCTGATAATCGCCAGCTGGGCCGCAGGATTCATGCCTGCTCAGCTGCTGATTCTTGCCTGCTGAGGCACATGATCCGTGCAGGAGAGCTACCTGATCAGCACATGAGCAGTCACATGATCAGCCTCTCAGTCACCTGATCACTGCATGACAGGCACGTGATCAGTGCCTGCTGAGGTGCGGGATCAGCGCCTGCTCAGCTGCCTGATAATCGCCAGCTGGGCCGCAGGATTCATGCCTGCTCAGCTGCCTGATAATCGCCAGCTGGGCCGCAGGATTCATGCCTGCTCAGCTGCCTGATAATCGCCAGCTGGGCCGCAGGATTCATGCCTGCTCAGCTGCCTGATAATCGCCAGCTGGGCCGCAGGATTCATGCCTGCTCAGCTGCCTGATAATCGCCAGCTGGGCCGCAGGATTCATGCCTGCTCAGCTGCCTGATAATCGCCAGCTGGGCCGCAGGATTCATGCCTGCTCAGCTGCCTGATAATCGCCAGCTGGGCCGCAGGATTCATGCCTGCTCAGCTGCCTGATAATCGCCAGCTGGGCCGCAGGATTCATGCCTGCTCAGCTGCTTGATTCTTGCCTGCTGAGGCACATGATCCGTGCAGGAGAGCTACCTGATCAGCACATGAGCAGTCACATGATCAGCGCCTCTCAGTCACCTGATCACTGCATGACAGGCACGTGATCAGTGCCTGCTGAGGTGCGGGATCAGCGCCTGCTCAGCTGCCTGATAATCGCCAGCTGGGCCGCAGGATTCATGCCTGCTCAGCTGCCTGATAATCGCCAGCTGGGCCGCAGGATTCATGCCTGCTCAGCTGCCTGATAATCGCCAGCTGGGCCGCAGGATTCATGCCTGCTCAGCTGCCTGATAATCGCCAGCTGGGCCGCAGGATTCATGCCTGCTCAGCTGCTTGATTCTTGCCTGCTGAGGCACATGATCCGTGCAGGAGAGCTACCTGATCAGCACATGAGCAGTCACATGATCAGCGCCTCTCAGTCACCTGATCACTGCATGACAGGCACGTGATCAGTGCCTGCTGAGGTGCGGGATCAGCGCCTGCTCAGCTGCCTGATAATCGCCAGCTGGGCCGCAGGATTCATGCCTGCTCAGCTGCCTGATAATCGCCAGCTGGGCCGCAGGATTCATGCCTGCTCAGCTGCCTGATAATCGCCAGCTGGGCCGCAGGATTCATGCCTGCTCAGCTGCCTGATAATCGCCAGCTGGGCCGCAGGATTCATGCCTGCTCAGCTGCCTGATAATCGCCAGCTGGGCCGCAGGATTCATGCCTGCTCAGCTGCCTGATAATCGCCAGCTGGGCCGCAGGATTCATGCCTGCTCAGCTGCCTGATAATCGCCAGCTGGGCCGCAGGATTCATGCCTGCTCAGCTGCCTGATAATCGCCAGCTGGGCCGCAGGATTCATGCCTGCTCAGCTGCCTGATTCTTGCCTGCTGAGGCACATGATCCTCAGGAGACTCCTCACCTGATCACTGCATGACAGGCACGTGATCAGTGCCTGCTGAGGTGCGGGATCAGCGCCTGCTCAGCTGCCTGATAATCGCCAGCTGGGCCGCAGGATTCATGCCTGCTCAGCTGCCTGATAATCGCCAGCTGGGCCGCAGGATTCATGCCTGCTCAGCTGCCTGATAATCGCCAGCTGGGCCGCAGGATTCATGCCTGCTCAGCTGCCTGATAATCGCCAGCTGGGCCGCAGGATTCATGCCTGCTCAGCTGCCTGATAATCGCCAGCTGGGCCGCAGGATTCATGCCTGCTCAGCTGCCTGATAATCGCCAGCTGGGCCGCAGGATTCATGCCTGCTCAGCTGCCTGATAATCGCCAGCTGGGCCGCAGGATTCATGCCTGCTCAGCTGCCTGATAATCGCCAGCTGGGCCGCAGGATTCATGCCTGCTCAGCTGCCTGATAATCGCCAGCTGGGCCGCAGGATTCATGCCTGCTCAGCTGCCTGATAATCGCCAGCTGGGCCGCAGGATTCATGCCTGCTCAGCTGCTTGATTCTTGCCTGCTGAGGCACATGATCCGTGCAGGAGAGCTACCTGATCAGCACATGAGCAGTCACATGATCAGCGCCTCTCAGTCACCTGATCACTGCATGACAGGCACGTGATCAGTGCCTGATGCGGGATCAGCGCCTGCTCAGCTGCCTGATAATCGCCAGCTGGGCCGCAGGATTCATGCCTGCTCAGCTGCCTGATAATCGCCAGCTGGGCCGCAGGATTCATGCCTGCTCAGCTGCCTGATAATCGCCAGCTGGGCCGCAGGATTCATGCCTGCTCAGCTGCCTGATAATCGCCAGCTGGGCCGCAGGATTCATGCCTGCTCAGCTGCCTGATAATCGCCAGCTGGGCCGCAGGATTCATGCCTGCTCAGCTGCCTGATAATCGCCAGCTGGGCCGCAGGATTCATGCCTGCTCAGCTGCCTGATAATCGCCAGCTGGGCCGCAGGATTCATGCCTGCTCAGCTGCCTGATAATCGCCAGCTGGGCCGCAGGATTCATGCCTGCTCAGCTGCCTGATAATCGCCAGCTGGGCCGCAGGATTCATGCCTGCTCAGCTGCCTGATAATCGCCAGCTGGGCCGCAGGATTCATGCCTGCTCAGCTGCCTGATAATCGCCAGCTGGGCCGCAGGATTCATGCCTGCTCAGCTGCTTGATTCTTGCCTGCTGAGGCACATGATCCGTGCAGGAGAGCTACCTGATCAGCACATGAGCAGTCACATGATCAGCGCCTCTCAGTCACCTGATCACTGCATGACAGGCACGTGATCAGTGCCTGCTGATGCGGGATCAGCGCCTGCTCAGCTGCCTGATAATCGCCAGCTGGGCCGCAGGATTCATGCCTGCTCAGCTGCCTGATAATCGCCAGCTGGGCCGCAGGATTCATGCCTGCTCAGCTGCCTGATAATCGCCAGCTGGGCCGCAGGATTCATGCCTGCTCAGCTGCCTGATAATCGCCAGCTGGGCCGCAGGATTCATGCCTGCTCAGCTGCCTGATAATCGCCAGCTGGGCCGCAGGATTCATGCCTGCTCAGCTGCCTGATAATCGCCAGCTGGGCCGCAGGATTCATGCCTGCTCAGCTGCCTGATAATCGCCAGCTGGGCCGCAGGATTCATGCCTGCTCAGCTGCCTGATAATCGCCAGCTGGGCCGCAGGATTCATGCCTGCTCAGCTGCCTGATAATCGCCAGCTGGGCCGCAGGATTCATGCCTGCTCAGCTGCCTGATAATCGCCAGCTGGGCCGCAGGATTCATGCCTGCTCAGCTGCCTGATAATCGCCAGCTGGGCCGCAGGATTCATGCCTGCTCAGCTGCTTGATTCTTGCCTGCTGAGGCACATGATCCGTGCAGGAGAGCTACCTGATCAGCACATGAGCAGTCACATGATCAGCGCCTCTCAGTCACCTGATCACTGCATGACAGGCACGTGATCAGTGCCTGCTGAGGTGCGGGATCAGCGCCTGCTCAGCTGCCTGATAATCGCCAGCTGGGCCGCAGGATTCATGCCTGCTCAGCTGCCTGATAATCGCCAGCTGGGCCGCAGGATTCATGCCTGCTCAGCTGCCTGATAATCGCCAGCTGGGCCGCAGGATTCATGCCTGCTCAGCTGCCTGATAATCGCCAGCTGGGCCGCAGGATTCATGCCTGCTCAGCTGCCTGATAATCGCCAGCTGGGCCGCAGGATTCATGCCTGCTCAGCTGCCTGATAATCGCCAGCTGGGCCGCAGGATTCATGCCTGCTCAGCTGCCTGATAATCGCCAGCTGGGCCGCAGGATTCATGCCTGCTCAGCTGCCTGATAATCGCCAGCTGGGCCGCAGGATTCATGCCTGCTCAGCTGCCTGATAATCGCCAGCTGGGCCGCAGGATTCATGCCTGCTCAGCTGCCTGATAATCGCCAGCTGGGCCGCAGGATTCATGCCTGCTCAGCTGCCTGATAATCGCCAGCTGGGCCGCAGGATTCATGCCTGCTCAGCTGCTTGATTCTTGCCTGCTGAGGCACATGATCCGTGCAGGAGAGCTACCTGATCAGCACATGAGCAGTCACATGATCAGCGCCTCTCAGTCACCTGATCACTGCATGACAGGCACGTGATCAGTGCCTGCTGAGGTGCGGGATCAGCGCCTGCTCAGCTGCCTGATAATCGCCAGCTGGGCCGCAGGATTCATGCCTGCTCAGCTGCCTGATAATCGCCAGCTGGGCCGCAGGATTCATGCCTGCTCAGCTGCCTGATAATCGCCAGCTGGGCCGCAGGATTCATGCCTGCTCAGCTGCCTGATAATCGCCAGCTGGGCCGCAGGATTCATGCCTGCTCAGCTGCCTGATAATCGCCAGCTGGGCCGCAGGATTCATGCCTGCTCAGCTGCCTGATAATCGCCAGCTGGGCCGCAGGATTCATGCCTGCTCAGCTGCCTGATAATCGCCAGCTGGGCCGCAGGATTCATGCCTGCTCAGCTGCCTGATAATCGCCAGCTGGGCCGCAGGATTCATGCCTGCTCAGCTGCCTGATAATCGCCAGCTGGGCCGCAGGATTCATGCCTGCTCAGCTGCCTGATAATCGCCAGCTGGGCCGCAGGATTCATGCCTGCTCAGCTGCCTGATAATCGCCAGTTGGGCCGCAGGATTCATGCCTGCTCAGCTGCTTGATCTTGCCTGCTGAGGCACATGATCCGTGCAGGAGAGCTACCTGATCAGCACATGAGCAGTCACATGATCAGCGCCTCTCAGTCACCTGATTACTGCATGACAGGCACGTGATCAGTGCCTGCTGAGGTGCGGGATCAGCGCCTGCTCAGCTGCCTGTTAATCGCCAGCTGGGCCGCAGGATTCATGCCTGCTCAGCTGCCTGATAAAAGCCAGCTGGGCCGCAGGATTCATGCCTGCTCAGCTGCCTGATAATCGCCAGCTGGGCCGCAGGATTCATGCCTGCTCAGCTGCCTGATAATCGCCAGCTGGGCCGCAGGATTCATGCCTGCTCAGCTGCCTGATAATCGCCAGCTGGGCCGCAGGATTCATGCCTGCTCAGCTGCCTGATAATCGCCAGCTGGGCCGCAGGATTCATGCCTGCTCAGCTGCCTGATAATCGCCAGCTGGGCCGCAGGATTCATGCCTGCTCAGCTGCTTGATTCTTGCCTGCTGAGGCACATGATCCGAGCAGGAGAGCTACCTGATCAGCACATGAGCAGTCACATGATCAGCGCCTCAGTCACCTGATCACTGCATGACAGGCACGTGATCAGTGCCTGCTGATGCGGGATCAGCGCCTGCTCAGCTGCCTGATAATCGCCAGCTGGGCCGCAGGATTCATGCCTGCTCAGCTGCCTGATAATCGCCAGCTGGGCCGCAGGATTCATGCCTGCTCAGCTGCCTGATAATCGCCAGCTGGGCCGCAGGATTCATGCCTGCTCAGCTGCCTGATAATCGCCAGCTGGGCCGCAGGATTCATGCCTGCTCAGCTGCCTGATAATCGCCAGCTGGGCCGCAGGATTCATGCCTGCTCAGCTGCCTGATAATCGCCAGCTGGGCCGCAGGATTCATGCCTGCTCAGCTGCCTGATAATCGCCAGCTGGGCCGCAGGATTCATGCCTGCTCAGCTGCCTGATAATCGCCAGCTGGGCCGCAGGATTCATGCCTGCTCAGCTGCCTGATTCTTGCCTGCTGAGGCACATGATCCGTGCAGGAGAGCTACCTGATCAGCACATGAGCAGTCACATGATCAGCGCTCTCAGTCACCTGATCACTGCATGACAGGCACGTGATCAGTGCCTGCTGAGGTGCGGGATCAGCGCCTGCTCAGCTGCCTGATAATCGCCAGCTGGGCCGCAGGATTCATGCCTGCTCAGCTGCCTGATAATCGCCAGCTGGGCCGCAGGATTCATGCCTGCTCAGCTGCCTGATAATCGCCAGCTGGGCCGCAGGATTCATGCCTGCTCAGCTGCCTGATAATCGCCAGCTGGGCCGCAGGATTCATGCCTGCTCAGCTGCCTGATAATCGCCAGCTGGGCCGCAGGATTCATGCCTGCTCAGCTGCCTGATAATCGCCAGCTGGGCCGCAGGATTCATGCCTGCTCAGCTGCCTGATAATCGCCAGCTGGGCCGCAGGATTCATGCCTGCTCAGCTGCCTGATAATCGCCAGCTGGGCCGCAGGATTCATGCCTGCTCAGCTGCCTGATAATCGCCAGCTGGGCCGCAGGATTCATGCCTGCTCAGCTGCCTGATAATCACCAGTTGGGCCGCAGGATTCATGCCTGCTCAGCTGCTTGATTCTTGCCTGCTGAGGCACATGATCCGTGCAGGAGAGCTACCTGATCAGCACATGAGCAGTCACATGATCAGCGCCTCTCAGTCACCTGATTACTGCATGACAGGCACGTGATCAGTGCCTGCTGAGGTGCGGGATCAGCGCCTGCTCAGCTGCCTGTTAATCGCCAGCTGGGCCGCAGGATTCATGCCTGCTCAGCTGCCTGATAAACGCCAGCTGGGCCGCAGGATTCATGCCTGCTCAGCTGCCTGATAATCGCCAGCTGGGCCGCAGGATTCATGCCTGCTCAGCTGCCTGATAATCGCCAGCTGGGCCGCAGGATTCATGCCTGCTCAGCTGCCTGATAATCGCCAGCTGGGCCGCAGGATTCATGCCTGCTCAGCTGCCTGATAATCGCCAGCTGGGCCGCAGGATTCATGCCTGCTCAGCTGCCTGATAATCGCCAGCTGGGCCGCAGGATTCATGCCTGCTCAGCTGCCTGATAATCGCCAGCTGGGCCGCAGGATTCATGCCTGCTCAGCTGCCTGATAATCGCCAGCTGGGCCGCAGGATTCATGCCTGCTCAGCTGCCTGATAATCGCCAGCTGGGCCGCAGGATTCATGCCTGCTCAGCTGCCTGATAATCGCCAGCTGGGCCGCAGGATTCATGCCTGCTCAGCTGCCTGATAATCGCCAGCTGGGCCGCAGGATTCATGCCTGCTCAGCTGCCTGATTCTTGCCAGCTGGGCCACATGATCCATGCAGGAGAGCTGCCTGATCAGCACATGAGCAGTCACATGATCAGCGCCTCTCAGTCACCTGATCACTGCATGACAGGCACGTGATCAGTGCCTGCTGAGGTGCTGGATTATCGCCTGCTCAGCTGCCTGATAATCGCCAGCTGGGCCGCAGGATTCATGCCTGCTCAGCTGCCTGATAATCGCCAGCTGGGCCGCAGGATTCATGCCTGCTCAGCTGCCTGATAATCGCCAGCTGGGCCGCAGGATTCATGCCTGCTCAGCTGCCTGATAATCGCCAGCTGGGCCGCAGGATTCATGCCTGCTCAGCTGCCTGATAATCGCCAGCTGGGCCGCAGGATTCATGCCTGCTCAGCTGCCTGATAATCGCCAGCTGGGCCGCAGGATTCATGCCTGCTCAGCTGCCAGATAATCGCCAGCTGGGCCGCAGGATTCATGCCTGCTCAGCTGCCAGATAATCGACAGCTGGGCCGCAGGATTCATGCCTGCTCAGCTGCTTGATTCTTGCCTGCTGAGGCACATGATCCGTGCAGGAGAGCTACCTGATCAGCACATGAGCAGTCACATGATCATCGCCTCTCAGTCACCTGATTACTGCATGACAGGCACGTGATCAGTGCCTGCTGAGGTGCGGGATCAGCGCCTGCCCAGCTGCCTGATAATCGCCAGCTGGGCCGCAGGATTCAGGCCTGCTCAGCTGCCTGATAATCGCCTTCTGGGCCGCAGGATTCATGCCTGCTCAGCTGCCTGATAATCGCCAGCTGGGCCGCAGGATTCATGCCTGCTCAGCTGCCTGATAATCGCCAGCTGGGCCGCAGGATTCATGCCTGCTCAGCTGCCTGATAATCGCCAGCTGGGCCGCAGGATTCATGCCTGATCAGCTGCTTGATTCTTGCCTGCTGAGGCACATGATCCGTGCAGGAGAGCTACCTGATCAGCACATGAGCAGTCACATGATCAGCGCCTCTCAGTCACCTGATCACTGCATGACAGCACGTGATCAGTGCCTGCTGATGCGGGATCAGCGCCTGCTCAGCTGCCTGATAATCGCCAGCTGGGCCGCAGGATTCATGCCTGCTCAGCTGCCTGATAATCGCCAGCTGGGCCGCAGGATTCATGCCTGCTCAGCTGCCTGATAATCGCCAGCTGGGCCGCAGGATTCATGCCTGCTCAGCTGCCTGATAATCGCCAGCTGGGCCGCAGGATTCATGCCTGCTCAGCTGCCTGATAATCGCCAGCTGGGCCGCAGGATTCATGCCTGCTCAGCTGCCTGATAATCGCCAGCTGGGCCGCAGGATTCATGCCTGCTCAGCTGCCTGATAATCGCCAGCTGGGCCGCAGGATTCATGCCTGCTCAGCTGCCTGATAATCGCCAGCTGGGCCGCAGGATTCATGCCTGCTCAGCTGCCTGATAATCGCCAGCTGGGCCGCAGGATTCATGCCTGCTCAGCTGCCTGATAATCGCCAGCTGGGCCGCAGGATTCATGCCTGCTCAGCTGCTTGATTCTTGCCTGCTGAGGCACATGATCCGTGCAGGAGAGCTACCTGATCAGCACATGAGCAGTCACATGATCAGCGCCTCTCAGTCACCTGATCACTGCATGACAGGCACGTGATCAGTGCCTGCTGATGCGGGATCACTGCTCAGCTGCCTGATAATCGCCAGCTGGGCCGCAGGATTCATGCCTGCTCAGCTGCCTGATAATCGCCAGCTGGGCCGCAGGATTCATGCCTGCTCAGCTGCCTGATAATCGCCAGCTGGGCCGCAGGATTCATGCCTGCTCAGCTGCCTGATAATCGCCAGCTGGGCCGCAGGATTCATGCCTGCTCAGCTGCCTGATAATCGCCAGCTGGGCCGCAGGATTCATGCCTGCTCAGCTGCCTGATAATCGCCAGCTGGGCCGCAGGATTCATGCCTGCTCAGCTGCCTGATAATCGCCAGCTGGGCCGCAGGATTCATGCCTGCTCAGCTGCCTGATAATCGCCAGCTGGGCCGCAGGATTCATGCCTGCTCAGCTGCCTGATAAGCGCCAGCTGGGCCGCAGGATTCATGCCTACTCAGCTGCCTGATAATCGCCAGCTGGGCCGCAGGATTCATGCCTGCTCAGCTGCCTGATAATCGCCAGCTGGGCCTCAGGATTCATGCCTGCTCAGCTGCTTGATTCTTGTCTGCTGAGGCACATGAACCGTGCAGGAGAGCTACCTGATCAGCACATGAGCAGTCACATGATCAGCGCCTCTCAGTCACCTGATCACTGCATGACAGGTACGTGATCAGTGCCTGCTGAGGTGCGGGATCAGCGCCTGCTCAGCTGCCTGATAATCGCCAGCTGGGCCGCAGGATTCATGCCTGCTCAGCTGCCTGATAATCGCCAGCTGGGCCGCAGGATTCATGCCTGCTCAGCTGCCTGATAATCGCCAGCTGGGCCGCAGGATTCATGCCTGCTCAGCTGCCTGATAATCGCCAGCTGGGCCGCAGGATTCATGCCTGCTCAGCTGCCTGATAATCGCCAGCTGGGCCGCAGGATTCATGCCTGCTCAGCTGCCTGATAATCGCCAGCTGGGCCGCAGGATTCATGCCTGCTCAGCTGCCTGATAATCGCCAGCTGGGCCGCAGGATTCATGCCTGCTCAGCTGCTTGATTCCTGCCAGCTGAGGCACATGATCCGTGCAGTAGAGCTACCTGATCAGCACATGAGCAGTCACATGATCAGCGCCTCTCAGTCACCTGATCACTGCATGACAGGCACGTTATCAGTGCCTGCTGAGGTGCGGGATCAGCGCCTGCTCAGCTGCCTGATAATCGCCAGCTGGGCCGCAGGATTCATGCCTGCTCAGCTGCCTGATAATCGCCAGCTGGGCCGCAGGATTCATGCCTGCTCAGCTGCCTGATAATCGCCAGCTGGGCCGCAGGATTCATGCCTGCTCAGCTGCCTGATAATCGCCAGCTGGGCCGCAGGATTCATGCCTGCTCAGCTGCCTGATAACCGCCAGCTAGGCCGCAGGATTCATGCCTGCTCAGCTGCCTGATAACCGCGAGCTGGGCCGCAGGATTCATGCCTGCACAGCTGCCTGATAATCGCCAGCTGGGCCGCAGGATTCATGCCTGCTCAGCTGCCTGATAATCGCCAGCTGGGCCGCAGGATTCATGCCTGCTCAGCTGCTTGATTCTTGCCTGCTGAGGCACATGATCCGTGCAGGAGAGCTACCTGATCAGCACATGAGCAGTCACATGATCAGCGCCTCTCAGTCACCTGATCACTGCATGACAGGCACGTGATCAGTGCCTGCTGAGGTGCGGGATCAGCGCCTGCTCAGCTGCCTGATAATCGCCAGCTGGGCCGCAGGATTCATGCCTGCTCAGCTGCCTGATAATCGCCAGCTGGGCCGCAGGATTCATGCCTGCTCAGCTGCCTGATAATCGCCAGCTGGGCCGCAGGATTCATGCCTGCTCAGCTGCCTGATAATCGCCAGCTGGGCGCAGGATTCATGCCTGCTCAGCTGCCTGATAATCGCCAGCTGGGCCGCAGGATTCATGCCTGCTCAGCTGCCTGATAATCGCCAGCTGGGCCGCAGGATTCATGCCTGCTCAGCTGCCTGATAATCGCCAGCTGGGCCGCAGGATTCATGCCTGCTCAGCTGCCTGATAATCGCCAGCTGGGCCGCAGGATTCATGCCTGCTCAGCTGCCTGATAATCGCCAGCTGGGCCGCAGGATTCATGCCTGCTCAGCTGCCTGATAATCGCCAGCTGGGCCGCAGGATTCATGCCTGCTCAGCTGCCTGATTCTTGCCAGCTGGGCCACATGATCCGTGCAGGAGAGCTGATCAGCACATGAGCAGCCTGATCAGCGTCAGTCACCTGATCACTGCATGACAGGCACGTGATCAGTGCCTGCTGGGTGCGGATCAGCGCCTGCTCAGCTGCCTGATAATCGCCAGCTGGGCCGCAGGATTCATGCCTGCTCAGCTGCCTGATAATCGCCAGCTGGGCCGCAGGATTCATGCCTGCTCAGCTGCCTGATAATCGCCAGCTGGGCCGCAGGATTCATGCCTGCTCAGCTGCCTGATAATCGCCAGCTGGGCCGCAGGATTCATGCCTGCTCAGCTGCCTGATAATCGCCAGCTGGGCCGCAGGATTCATGCCTGCTCAGCTGCCTGATAATCGCCAGCTGGGCCGCAGGATTCATGCCTGCTCAGCTGCCTGATAATCGCCAGCTGGGCCGCAGGATTCATGCCTGCTCAGCTGCCTGATAATCGCCAGCTGGGCCGCAGGATTCATGCCTGCTCAGCTGCCTGATAATCGCCAGCTGGGCCGCAGGATTCATGCCTGCTCAGCTGCCTGATAATCGCCAGCTGGGCCGCAGGATTCATGCCTGCTCAGCTGCCTGATAATCGCCAGCTGGGCCGCAGGATTCATGCCTGCTCAGCTGCCTGATAATCGCCAGCTGGGCCGCAGGATTCATGCCTGCTCAGCTGCCTGATTCTTGCCAGCTGGGGCGCATGATCCGTGCAGGAGAGCTACCTGATCAGCACATGACCAGTCACATGATCAGCGCCTCTCAGTCACCTGATCACTGCATGACAGGCACGTGATCAGTGCCTGCTGATGCGGGATCAGCGCCTGCTCAGCTGCCTGATAATCGCCAGTTGGGCCGCCGGATTCATGCCTGCTCAGCTGCCTGATAATCGCCAGCTGGGCCGCAGGATTCATGCCTGTTCAGCTGCCTGATAATCGCCAGCTGGGACGCAGGATTCATGCCTGCTCAGCTGCCTGATAACCGTCAGCTGGGCCGCAGGATTCATGCCTGCTCAGCTGCCTGATAATCGCCAGCTGGGACGCAGGATTCATGCCTGCTCAGCTGCCTGATAATCGCCAGCTGGGCCGCAGGATTCATGCCTGCTCAGCTGCCTGATAATCGCCAGCTGGGCCGCAGGATTCATGCCTGCTCAGCTGCCTGATAATCGCCAGCTGGGCCGCAGGATTCATGCCTGCTCAGCTGCTTGATTCTTGTCTGCTGAGGCACATGATCCGTGCAGGAGAGCTACCTGATCAGCACATGAGCAGTCACATGATCAGCGCTCTCAGTCACCTGATCACTGCATGACAGGCACGTGATCAGTGCCTGCTGAGGGATCAGCGCCTGCTCAGCTGCCTGATAATCGCCAGCTGGGCCGCAGGATTCATGCCTGCTCAGCTGCCTGATAATCGCCAGCTGGGCCGCAGGACTCATGCCTGCTCAGCTGCCTGATAATCGCCAGCTGGGCCGCAGGATTCATGCCTGCTCAGCTGCCTGATAATCGCCAGCTGGGCCGCAGGATTCATGCCTGCTCAGCTGCCTGATAATCGCCAGCTGGGCCGCAGGATTCATGCCTGCTCAGCTGCCTGATACCCGCCAGCTGGGCCGCAGGATTCATGCCTGCTCAGCTGCCTGATCAGCACATGAGCAGTCACATGATCAGCGCCTCAGTCACCTGATCACTGCATGACAGGCACGTGATCAGTGCCTGCTGATGTGCGGGATCAGCGCCTGCTCAGCTGCCTGATAATCGCCAGCTGGGCCGCAGGATTCATGCCTGCTCAGCTGCCTGATAATCGCCAGCTGGGCCGCAGGATTCATGCCTGCTCAGCTGCCTGATAATCGCCAGCTGGGCCGCAGGATTCATGCCTGCTCAGCTGCCTGATAATCGCCAGCTGGGCCGCAGGATTCATGCCTGCTCAGCTGCCTGATAATCGCCAGCTGGGCCGCAGGATTCATGCCTGCTCAGCTGCCTGATAATCGCCAGCTGGGCCGCAGGATTCATGCCTGCTCAGCTGCCTGATAATCGCCAGCTGGGCCGCAGGATTCATGCCTGCTCAGCTGCCTGATAATCGCCAGCTGGGCCGCAGGATTCATGCCTGCTCAGCTGCCTGATAATCGCCAGCTGGGCCGCAGGATTCATGCCTGCTCAGCTGCCTGATAATCGCCAGCTGGGCCGCAGGATTCATGCCTGCTCAGCTGCTTGATTCTTGCCTGCTGAGGCACATGATCCGTGCAGGAGAGCTACCTGATCAGCACATGAGCAGTCACATGATCAGCGCCTCTCAGTCACCTGATCACTGCATGACAGGCACGTGATCAGTGCCTGCTGAGGTGCGGGATCAGCGCCTGCTCAGCTGCCTGATAATCGCCAGCTGGGCCGCAGGATTCATGCCTGCTCAGCTGCCTGATAATCGCCAGCTGGGCCGCAGGATTCATGCCTGCTCAGCTGCCTGATAATCGCCAGCTGGGCCGCAGGATTCATGCCTGCTCAGCTGCCTGATAATCGCCAGCTGGGCCGCAGGATTCATGCCTGCTCAGCTGCCTGATACGCGCCAGCTGGGCCGCAGGATTCATGCCTGCTCAGCTGTCTGATAATCGCCAGCTGGGCCGCAGGATTCATGCCTGCTCAGCTGCCTGATAATCGCCAGCTGGGCCGCAGGATTCATGCCTGCTCAGCTGCCTGATAATCGCCAGCTGGGCCGCAGGATTCATGCCTGCTCAGCTGCCTGATCATCGCCAGCTGGGCCGCAGGATTCATGCCTGCTCAGCGGCCTGATAATCGCCAGCTGGGCCGCAGGATTCATGCCTGCTCAGCTGCCTGATAATCGCCAGCTGGGCCGCAGGATTCATGCCTGCTCAGCTGCTTGATTCTTGCCTGCTGAGGCACATGATCCGTGCAGGAGAGCTACCTGATCAGCACATGAGCAGTCACATGATCAGCGCCTCTCAGTCACCTGATCACTGCATGACAGGCACGTGATCAGTGCCTGCTGATGCGGGATCAGCGCCTGCTCAGCTGCCTGATAATCGCCAGCTGGGCCGCAGGATTCATGCCTGCTCAGCTGCCTGATAATCGCCAGCTGGGCCGCAGGATTCATGCCTGCTCAGCTGCCTGATAATCGCCAGCTGGGCCGCAGGATTCATGCCTGCTCAGCTGCCTGATAATCGCCAGCTGGGCCGCAGGATTCATGCCTGCTCAGCTGCCTGATAATCGCCAGCTGGGCCGCAGGATTCATGCCTGCTCAGCTGCCTGATAATCGCCAGCTGGGCCGCAGGATTCATGCCTGCTCAGCTGCCTGATAATCGCCAGCTGGGCCGCAGGATTCATGCCTGCTCAGCTGCTTGATTCTTGCCTGCTGAGGCACATGATCCGTGCAGGAGAGCTACCTGATCAGCACATGAGCAGTCACATGATCAGCGCCTCTCAGTCACCTGATCACTGCATGACAGGCACGTGATCAGTGCCTGCTGAGGTGCGGGATCAGCGCCTGCTCAGCTGCCTGATAATCGCCAGCTGGGCCGCAGGATTCATGCCTGCTCAGCTGCCTGATAATCGCCAGCTGGGCCGCAGGATTCATGCCTGCTCAGCTGCCTGATAATCGCCAGCTGGGCCGCAGGATTCATGCCTGCTCAGCTGCCTGATAATCGCCAGCTGGGCCGCAGGATTCATGCCTGCTCAGCTGCCTGATAATCGCCAGCTGGGCCGCAGGATTCATGTCTGCTCAGCTGCCTGATAATCGCCAGCTGGGCCGCAGGATTCATGCCTGCTCAGCTGCCTGATAATCGCCAGCTGGGCCGCAGGATTCATGCCTGCTCAGCTGCCTGATAATCGCCAGCTGGGCCGCAGGATTCATGCCTGCTCAGCTGCTTGATTCTTGCCTGCTGAGGCACATGATCCGTGCAGGAGAGCTACCTGATCAGCACATGAGCAGTCACATGATCAGCGCCTCTCAGTCACCTGATCACTGCATGACAGGCACGTGATCAGTGCCTGCTGAGGTGCGGGATCAGCGCCTGCTCAGCTGCCTGATAATCGCCAGCTGGGCCGCAGGATTCATGCCTGCTCAGCTGCCTGATAATCGCCAGCTGGGCCGCAGGATTCATGCCTGCTCAGCTGCCTGATAATCGCCAGCTGGGCCGCAGGATTCATGCCTGCTCAGCTGCCTGATAATCGCCAGCTGGGCCGCAGGATTCATGCCTGCTCAGCTGCCTGATAATCGCCAGCTGGGCCGCAGGATTCATGCCTGCTCAGCTGCCTGATAATCGCCAGCTGGGCCGCAGGATTCATGCCTGCTCAGCTGCCTGATAATCGCCAGCTGGGCCGCAGGATTCATGCCTGCTCAGCTGCCTGATAATCGCCAGCTGGGCCGCAGGATTCATGCCTGCTCAGCTGCCTGATAATCGCCAGCTGGGCCGCAGGATTCATGCCTGCTCAGCTGCCTGATAATCGCCAGCTGGGCCGCAGGATTCATGCCTGCTCAGCTGCCTGATTCTTGCCTGCTGAGGCACATGATCCGTGCAGGAGAGCTGCCTGATCAGCACATGAGCAGTCACATGATCAGCGCCTCTCAGTCACCTGATCACTGCATGACAGGCACGTGATCAGTGCCTGCTGGGGTGCAGGATCAGCGCCTGCTCAGCTGCCTGATAATCGCCAGCTGGGCCGCAGGATTCATGCCTGCTCAGCTGCCTGATAATCGCCAGCTGGGCCGCAGGATTCATGCCTGCTCAGCTGCCTGATAATCGCCAGCTGGGCCGCAGGATTCATGCCTGCTCAGCTGCCTGATAATCGCCAGCTGGGCCGCAGGATTCATGCCTGCTCAGCTGCCTGATAATCGCCAGCTGGGCCGCAGGATTCATGCCTGCTCAGCTGCCTGATAATCGCCAGCTGGGCCGCAGGATTCATGCCTGCTCAGCTGCCTGATAATCGCCAGCTGGGCCGCAGGATTCATGCCTGCTCAGCTGCCTGATAATCGCCAGCTGGGCCGCAGGATTCATGCCTGCTCAGCTGCCTGATAATCGCCAGCTGGGCCGCAGGATTCATGCCTGCTCAGCTGCCTGATAATCGCCAGCTGGGCCGCAGGATTCATGCCTGCTCAGCTGCCTGATAATCGCCAGCTGGGCCGCAGGATTCATGCCTGCTCAGCTGCCTGATAATCGCCAGCTGGGCCGCAGGATTCATGCCTGCTCAGCTGCTTGATTCTTGCCTGCTGAGGCACATGATCCGTGCAGGAGAGCTACCTGATCAGCACATGAGCAGTCACATGATCAGCGCCTCTCAGTCACCTGATCACTGCATGACAGGCACGTGATCAGTGCCTGCTGATGCGGGATCAGCGCCTGCTCAGCTGCCTGATAATCGCCAGCTGGGCCGCAGGATTCATGCCTGCTCAGCTGCCTGATAATCGCCAGCTGGGCCGCAGGATTCATGCCTGCTCAGCTGCCTGATAATCGCCAGCTGGGCCGCAGGATTCATGCCTGCTCAGCTGCCTGATAATCGCCAGCTGGGCCGCAGGATTCATGCCTGCTCAGCTGCCTGATAATCGCCAGCTGGGCCGCAGGATTCATGCCTGCTCAGCTGCCTGATAATCGCCAGCTGGGCCGCAGGATTCATGCCTGCTCAGCTGCCTGATAATCGCCAGCTGGGCCGCAGGATTCATGCCTGCTCAGCTGCCTGATAATCGCCAGCTGGGCCGCAGGATTCATGCCTGCTCAGCTGCTTGATTCTTGCCTGCTGAGGCACATGATCCGTGCAGGAGAGCTACCTGATCAGCACATGAGCAGTCACATGATCAGCGCCCTCAGTCACCTGATCACTGCATGACAGGCACGTGATCAGTGCCTGCTGAGGTGCGTGATCAGCGCCTGCTCAGCTGCCTGATAATCGCCAGCTGGGCCGCAGGATTCATGCCTGCTCAGCTGCCTGATAATCGCCAGCTGGGCCGCAGGATTCATGCCTGCTCAGCTGCCTGATAATCGCCAGCTGGGCCGCAGGATTCATGCCTGCTCAGCTGCCTGATAATCGCCAGCTGGGCCGCAGGATTCATGCCTGCTCAGCTGCCTGATAATCGCCAGCTGGGCCGCAGGATTCATGCCTGCTCAGCTGCTTGATTCTTGCCTGCTGAGGCACATGATCCGTGCAGAAGAGCTACCTGATCAGCACATGAGCAGTCACATGATCAGTGCCTCTCAGTCACCTGATCACTGCATGACAGGGACGTGATCAGTGCCTGCTGATGCGGGATCAGCGCCTGCTCAGCTGCCTGATAATCGCCAGCTGGGCCGCAGGATTCATGCCTGCTCAGCTGCCTGATAATCGCCAGCTGGGCCGCAGGATTCATGCCTGCTCAGCTGCCTGATAATCGCCAGCTGGGCCGCAGGATTCATGCCTGCTCAGCTGCCTGATAATCGCCAGCTGGGCCGCAGGATTCATGCCTGCTCAGCTGCCTGATAATCGCCAGCTGGGCCGCAGGATTCATGCCTGCTCAGCTGCCTGATAATCGCCAGCTGGGCCGCAGGATTCATGCCTGCTCAGCTGCCTGATAATCGCCAGCTGGGCCGCAGGATTCATGCCTGCTCAGCTGCCTGATAACCGCCTGCTGGGCCGCAGGATTCATGCCTGCTCAGCTGCCTGATAATCGCCAGCTGGGCCGCAGGATTCATGCCTGCTCAGCTGCCTGATAATCGCCAGCTGGGCCGCAGGATTTATGCCTGCTCAGCTGCTTGATTCTTGCCTGCTGAGGCACATGATCCGTGCAGGAGAGCTACCTGATCAGCACATGAGCAGTCACATGATCAGCGCCTCTCAGTCACCTGATCACTGCATGACAGGCACGTGATTAGTGCCTGCTGAGGTGTGGGATCAGCGCCTGCTCAGCTGCCTGATAATCGCCAGCTGGGCCGCAGGATTCATGCCTGCTCAGCTGCCTGATAATCGCCAGCTGGGCCGCAGGATTCATGCCTGCTCAGCTGCCTGATAACCGCCAGCTGGGCCGCAGGATTCATGCCTGCTCAGCTGCCTGAGACTCGCCAGCTGGGCCGCAGGATTCATGCCTGCTCAGCTGCCTGATAATCGCCAGCTGGGCCGCAGGATTCATGCCTGCTCAGCTGCCTGATAATCGCCAGCTGGGCCGCAGGATTCATGCCTGCTCAGCTGCCTGATAATCGCCAGCTGGGCCGCAGGATTCATGCCTGCTCAGCTGCCTGCTAATCGCCAGCTGGGCCGCAGGATTCATGCCTGCTCAGCTGCCTGATAATCGCCAGCTGGGCCGCAGGATTCATGCCTGCTCAGCTGCCTGATAATCGCCAGCTGGGCCGCAGGATTCATGCCTGCTCAGCTGCCTGATAATCGCCAGCTGGGCCGCAGGATTCATGCCTGCTCAGCTGCCTGATTCTTGCCTGCTGAGGCACATGATCCGTGCAGGAGAGCTACCTGATCAGCATGAGCAGTCACATGATCAGCGCCTGCTCAGTCACCTGATCACTGCATGACAGGCTCGCACGTGCTCAGATGCCGCAGGATTCATGCCTGCTCAGCTGCCTGATAAAGCCGCAGGATTCATGCCTGCTCAGCTGCCTGATAACCGCCAGCTGGGCCGCAGGATTCATGCCTGCTCAGCTGCCTGATAACCGCCAGCTGGGCCGCAGGATTCATGCCTGCTCAGCTGCCTGATAATCGCCAGCTGGGCCGCAGGATTCATGCCTGCTCAGCTGCCTGATAATCGCCAGCTGGGCCGCAGGATTCATGCCTGCTCAGCTGCCTGATAATCGCCAGCCGGGCCGCAGGATTCATGCCTGCTCAGCTGCCTGATAATCGCCAGCTGGGCCGCAGGATTCATGCCTGCTCAGCTGCCTGATAATCACCAGCTGGGCCGCAGGATTCATGCCTGCTCAGCTGCCTGATACTCGCCTGCCTGCTGAGGCTGGGCCGCAGGATCCGCTGCTTGATGCAGGAGAGCTACCTGATCAGCACATGAGCAGTCACATGATCAGCGCCTCTCAGTCACCTGATCACTGCATGACAGGCACGTGATCAGTGCCTGCTGAGGCGCGGGATCAGCGCCTGCTCAGCTGCCTGATAATCGCCAGCTGGGCCGCAGGATTCATGCCTGCTCAGCTGCCTGATAACCGCCAGCTGGGCCGCAGGATTCATGCCTGCTCAGCTGCCTGATAATCGCCAGCTGGGCCGCAGGATTCATGCCTGCTCAGCTGCCTGATAATCGCCAGCTGGGCCGCAGGATTCATGCCTGCTCAGCTGCCTGATAACGCCAGCTGGGCCGCAGGATTCATGCCTGCTCAGCTGCCTGATAATCGCCAGCTGGGCCGCAGGATTCATGCCTGCTCAGCTGCCTGAAAATCGCCAGCTGGGCCGCAGGATTCATGCCTGCTCAGCTGCTTGATATCCGCCTGCTGAGGCAGGGCATGATCCGCAGGAGAGCTACCTGATCAGCACATGAGCAGTCACATGATCAGCGCCTCTCAGTCACCTGATCACTGCATGACAGGCACGTGATCAGTGCCTGCTGAGGTGCGGGATCGTGCCTGCTCACCTGCCTGATAATCGCCAGCTGGGCCGCAGGATCATGCCTGCTCAGCTGCCTGATAATCGCCAGCTGGGCCGCAGGATTCATGCCTGCTCAGCTGCCTGATAACGCCAGCTGGGCCGCAGGATTCATGCCTGCTCAGCTGCCTGATAATCGCCAGCTGGGCCGCAGGATTCATGCCCGCTCAGCTGCCTGATAATCGCCAGCTGGGCCGCAGGATTCATGCCTGCTCAGCTGCCTGATAATCGCCAGCTGGGCCGCAGGATTCATGCCTGCTCAGCTGCCTGATAATCGCCAGCTGGGCCGCAGGATTCATGCCTGCTCAGCTGCCTGATAATCGCCAGCTGGGCCGCAGGATTCATGCCTGCTCAGCTGCTTGATTCTTGCCTGCTGAGGCACATGATCCGTGCAGGAGAGCTACCTGATCAGCACATGAGCAGTCACATGATCAGCGCCCTCAGTCACCTGATCACTGCATGACAGGCACGTGATCAGTGCCTGCTGAGGTGCGGGATCAGGCCTGCTCAGCTGCCTGATAATCGCCAGCTGGGCCGCAGGATTCATGCCTGCTCCGCTGCCTGATAATCGCCAGCTGGGCCGCAGGATTCATGCCCGCTCAGCCGCCTGATAACCGACAGCTGGGCCGCAGGATTCATGCCTGCTCAGCTGCCTGATAATCGCCAGCTGGGCCGCAGGATTCATGCCTGCTCAGCTGCCTGATAATCGCCAGCTGGGCCGCAGGATTCATGCCTGCTCAGCCGCTGATAACCGCCAGCTGGGCCGCAGGATTCATGCCTGCTCAGCTGCCTGATAATCGCCAGCTGGGCCGCAGGATTCATGCCTGCTCAGCTGCCTGATAATCGCCAGCTGGGCCGCAGGATTCATGCCTGCTCAGCTGCCTGATAATCGCCAGCTGGGCCGCAGGATTCATGCCTGCTCAGCTGCCTGATAATCGCCAGCTGGGCCGCAGGATTCATGCCTGCTCAGCTGCTTGATTCTTGCCTGCTGAGGCACATGATCCGTGCAGGAGAGCTACCTGATCAGCACATGAGCAGTCACATGATCAGCGCCTCTCAGTCACCTGATCACTGCATGACAGGCACGTGATCAGTGCCTGCTGAGGTGCGGGATCAGCGCCTGCTCAGCTGCCTGATAATCGCCAGCTGGGCCGCAGGATTCATGCCTGCTCAGCTGCCTGATAATCGCCAGCTGGGCCGCAGGATTCATGCCTGCTCAGCTGCCTGATAATCGCCAGCTGGGCCGCAGGATTCATGCCTGCTCAGCTGCCTGATAATCGCCAGCTGGGCCGCAGGATTCATGCCTGCTCAGCTGCCTGATAATCGCCAGCTGGGCCGCAGGATTCATGCCTGCTCAGCTGCCTGATAATCGCCAGCTGGGCCGCAGGATTCATGCCTGCTCAGCTGCCTGATAATCGCCAGCTGGGCCGCAGGATTCATGCCCGCTCAGCTGCCTGATAATCGCCAGCTGGGCCGCAGGATTCATGCCTGCTCAGCTGCCTGATAATCGCCAGCTGGGCCGCAGGATTCATGCCTGCTCAGCTGCCTGATAATCGCCAGCTGGGCCGCAGGATTCATGCCTGCTCAGCTGCCTGATAATCGCCAGCTGGGCCGCAGGATTCATGCCTGCTCAGCTGCCTGATAATCGCCAGCTGGGCCGCAGGATTCATGCCTGCTCAGCTGCCTGATAATCGCCAGCTGGGCCGCAGGATTCATGCCTGCTCAGCTGCTTGATTCTTGCCTGCTGAGGCACATGATCCGTGCAGGAGAGCTACCTGATCAGCACATGAGCAGTCACATGATCAGCGCCTCTCAGTCACCTGATCACTGCATGACAGGCACGTGATCAGTGCCTGCTGAGGTGCGGGATCAGCGCCTGCTCAGCTGCCTGATAATCGCCAGCTGGGCCGCAGGATTCATGCCTGCTCAGCTGCCTGATAATCGCCAGCTGGGCCGCAGGATTCATGCCTGCTCAGCTGCCTGATAATCGCCAGCTGGGCCGCAGGATTCATGCCTGCTCAGCTGCCTGATAACCGCCAGCTGGGCCGCAGGATTCATGCCTGCTCAGCTGCCTGATAATCGCCAGCTGGGCCGCAGGATTCATGCCTGCTCAGCTGCCTGATAATCGCCAGCTGGGCCGCAGGATTCATGCCTGCTCAGCTGCCTGATAATCGCCAGCTGGGCCGCAGGATTCATGCCTGCTCAGCTGCTTGATTCTTGCCTGCTGAGGCACATGATCCGTGCAGGAGAGCTACCTGATCAGCACATGAGCAGTCACATGATCAGCGCCTCTCAGTCACCTGATCACTGCATGACAGGCACGTGATCAGTGCCTGCTGAGGTGCGGGATCAGCGCCTGCTCAGCTGCCTGATAATCGCCAGCTGGGCCGCAGGATTCATGCCTGCTCAGCTGCCTGATAATCGCCAGCTGGGCCGCAGGATTCATGCCTGCTCAGCTGCCTGATAACGCCAGCTGGGCCGCAGGATTCATGCCTGCTCAGCTGCCTGATAACGCCAGCTGGGCCGCAGGATTCATGCCTGCTCAGCTGCCTGATAATCGCCAGCTGGGCCGCAGGATTCATGCCTGCTCAGCTGCCTGATAATCGCCAGCTGGGCCGCAGGATTCATGCCTGCTCAGCTGCCTGATAATCGCCAGCTGGGCCGCAGGATTCATGCCTGCTCAGCTGCCTGATAATCGCCAGCTGGGCCGCAGGATTCATGCCTGCTCAGCTGCCTGATAATCGCCAGCTGGGCCGCAGGATTCATGCCTGCTCAGCTGCCTGATAATCGCCAGCTGGGCCGCAGGATTCATGCCTGCTCAGCTGCCTGATAATCGCCAGCTGGGCCGCAGGATTCATGCCTGCTCAGCTGCTTGATTCTTGCCTGCTGAGGCACATGATCCGTGCAGGAGAGCTACCTGATCAGCACATGAGCAGTCACATGATCAGCGCCTCTCAGTCACCTGATCACTGCATGACAGGCACGTGATCAGTGCCTGCTGAGGTGCGGGATCAGCGCCTGCTCAGCTGCCTGATAATCGCCAGCTGGGCCGCAGGATTCATGCCTGCTCAGCTGCCTGATAATCGCCAGCTGGGCCGCAGGATTCATGCCTGCTCAGCTGCCTGATAATCGCCAGCTGGGCCGCAGGATTCATGCCTGCTCAGCTGCCTGATAATCGCCAGCTGGGCCGCAGGATTCATGCCTGCTCAGCTGCCTGATAATCGCCAGCTGGGCCGCAGGATTCATGCCTGCTCAGCTGCCTGATAATCGCCAGCTGGGCCGCAGGATTCATGCCTGCTCAGCTGCCTGATAATCGCCAGCTGGGCCGCAGGATTCATGCCTGCTCAGCTGCCTGATAATCGCCAGCTGGGCCGCAGGATTCATGCCTGCTCAGCTGCTTGATTCTCGCCTGCTGAGGCACATGATCCGTGCAGGAGAGCCATACCTGATCAGCACATGAGCAGTCACATGATCGCGCGCTCTCAGTCACCTGATCACTGCATGACAGGCACGTGATCAGTGCCTGCTGAGGTGCGGGATCAGCGCCTGCTCAGCTGCCTGATAATCGCCAGCTGGGCCGCAGGATTCATGCCTGCTCAGCTGCCTGATAATCGCCAGCTGGGCCGCAGGATTCATGCCTGCTCAGCTGCCTGATAATCGCCAGCTGGGCCGCAGGATTCATGCCTGCTCAGCTGCCTGATAATCGCCAGCTGGGCCGCAGGATTCATGCCTGCTCAGCTGCCTGATAATCGCCAGCTGGGCCGCAGGATTCATGCCTGCTCAGCTGCCTGATAATCGCCAGCTGGGCCGCAGGATTCATGCCTGCTCAGCTGCCTGATAATCGCCAGCTGGGCCGCAGGATTCATGCCTGCTCAGCTGCCTGATACCCGCCAGCTGGGCCGCAGGATTCATGCCTGCTCAGCTGCCTGATAATCGCCAGCTGGGCCGCAGGATTCATGCCTGCTCAGCTGCCTGATAATCGCCAGCTGGGCCGCAGGATTCATGCCTGCTCAGCTGCCTGATAATCGCCAGCTGGGCCGCAGGATTCATGCCTGCTCAGCTGCCTGATAATCGCCAGCTGGGCCGCAGGATTCATGCCTGCTCAGCTGCCTGATAATCGCCAGCTGGGCCGCAGGATTCATGCCTGCTCAGCTGCTTGATTCTTGCCTGCTGAGGCACATGATCCGTGCAGAGAGCTACCTGATCAGCACATGAGCAGTCACATGATCAGCGCCTCTCAGTCACCTGATCACTGCATGACAGGCACGTGATCAGTGCCTGCTGAGGTGCGGGATCAGCGCCTGCTCAGCTGCCTGATAATCGCCAGCTGGGCCGCAGGATTCATGCCTGCTCAGCTGCCTGATAATCGCCAGCTGGGCCGCAGGATTCATGCCTGCTCAGCTGCCTGATAATCGCCAGCTGGGCCGCAGGATTCATGCCTGCTCAGCTGCCTGATAATCGCCAGCTGGGCCGCAGGATTCATGCCTGCTCAGCTGCCTGATAATCGCCAGCTGGGCCGCAGGATTCATGCCTGCTCAGCTGCCTGATAATCGCCAGCTGGGCCGCAGGATTCATGCCTGCTCAGCTGCCTGATAATCGCCAGCTGGGCCGCAGGATTCATGCCTGCTCAGCTGCTTGATTCTTGCCTGCTGAGGCACATGATCCGTGCAGGAGAGCTACCTGATCAGCACATGAGCAGTCACATGATCAGCGCCTTCAGTCACCTGATCACTGCATGACAGGCACGTGATCAGTGCCTGCTGAGGCTGCGGGATCAGCGCCTGCTCAGCTGCCTGATAATCGCCAGCTGGGCCGCAGGATTCATGCCTGCTCAGCTGCCTGATAATCGCCAGCTGGGCCGCAGGATTCATGCCTGCTCAGCTGCCTGATAATCGCCAGCTGGGCCGCAGGATTCATGCCTGCTCAGCTGCCTGATAATCGCCAGCTGGGCCGCAGGATTCATGCCTGCTCAGCTGCCTGATAATCGCCAGCTGGGCCGCAGGATTCATGCCTGCTCAGCTGCCTGATAATCGCCAGCTGGGCCGCAGGATTCATGCCTGCTCAGCTGCCTGATAATCGCCAGCTGGGCCGCAGGATTCATGCCTGCTCAGCTGCCTGATAATCGCCAGCTGGGCCGCAGGATTCATGCCTGCTCAGCTGCCTGATAATCGCCAGCTGGGCCGCAGGATTCATGCCTGCTCAGCTGCCTGATAATCGCCAGCTGGGCCGCAGGATTCATGCCTGCTCAGCTGCCTGATAATCGCCAGCTGGGCCGCAGGATTCATGCCTGCTCAGCTGCTTGATTCTCGCCTGCTGAGGCACATGATCCGTGCAGGAGAGCTACCTGATCAGCACATGAGCAGTCACATGAACAGCGCCTCTCAGTCACCTGATCACTGCATGACAGGCACGTGATCAGCGCCTGCTGAGGCGCGGGATCAGCGCCTGCTCAGCTGCCTGATAATCGCCAGCTGGGCCGCAGGATTCATGCCTGCTCAGCTGCCTGATAATCGCCAGCTGGGCCGCAGGATTCATGCCTGCTCAGCTGCCTGATAATCGCCAGCTGGGCCGCAGGATTCATGCCTGCTCAGCTGCCTGATAATCGCCAGCTGGGCCGCAGGATTCATGCCTGCTCAGCTGCCTGATAATCGCCAGCTGGGCCGCAGGATTCATGCCTGCTCAGCTGCCTGATAATCGCCAGCTGGGCCGCAGGATTCATGCCTGCTCAGCTGCCTGATAATCGCCAGCTGGGCCGCAGGATTCATGCCTGCTCAGCTGCCTGATAATCGCCAGCTGGGCCGCAGGATTCATGCCTGCTCAGCTGCCTGATACTCGCCTGCTGAGGCACATGATCCGTGCAGGAGAGCTACCTGATCAGCACAAGAGCAGTCACATGATCAGTGCCTCTCAGTCACCTGATCACTGCATGACAGGCACGTGATCAGTGCCTGCTGAGGCGCGGGATCAGCGCCTGCTCAGCTGCCTGATAATCGCCAGCTGGGCCGCAGGATTCATGCCTGCTCAGCTGCCTGATAATCGCCAGCTGGGCCGCAGGATTCATGCCTGCTCAGCTGCCTGATAACCGCCAGCTGGGCCGCAGGATTCATGCCTGCTCAGCTGCCTGATAATCGCCAGCTGGGCCGCAGGATTCATGCCTGCTCAGCTGCCTGATAATCGCCAGCTGGGCCGCAGGATTCATGCCTGCTCAGCTGCCTGATAATCGCCAGCTGGGCCGCAGGATTCATGCCTGCTCAGCTGCCTGATAATCGCCAGCTGGGCCGCAGGATTCATGCCTGCTCAGCTGCCTGATAATCGCCAGCTGGGCCGCAGGATTCATGCCTGCTCAGCTGCCTGATAATCGCCAGCTGGGCCGCAGGATTCATGCCTGCTCAGCTGCCTGATAATCGCCAGCTGGGCCGCAGGATTCATGCCTGCTCAGCTGCTTGATTCTTGCCTGCTGAGGCACATGATCCGTGCAGGAGAGCTACCTGATCAGCACATGAGCAGTCACATGATCAGCGCCTCTCAGTCACCTGATCACTGCATGACAGGCACGTGATCAGTGCCTGCTGAGGTGCGGGATCAGCGCCTGCTCAGCTGCCTGATAATCGCCAGCTGGGCCGCAGGATTCATGCCTGCTCAGCTGCCTGATAATCGCCAGCTGGGCCGCAGGATTCATGCCTGCTCAGCTGCCTGATAATCGCCAGCTGGGCCGCAGGATTCATGCCTGCTCAGCTGCCTGATAATCGCCAGCTGGGCCGCAGGATTCATGCCGGCTCAGCTGCCTGATAATCGCCAGCTGGGCCGCAGGATTCATGCCTGCTCAGCTGCCTGATAATCGCCAGCTGGGCCGCAGGATTCATGCCTGCTCAGCTGCCTGATAATCGCCAGCTGGGCCGCAGGATTCATGCCTGCTCAGCTGCCTGATAATCGCCAGCTGGGCCGCAGGATTCATGCCTGCTCAGCTGCCTGATAATCGCCAGCTGGGCCGCAGGATTCATGCCTGCTCAGCTGCCTGATAATCGCCAGCTGGGCCGCAGGATTCATGCCTGCTCAGCTGCCTGATAATCGCCAGCTGGGCCGCAGGATTCATGCCTGCTCAGCTGCTTGATTCTGCCTGCTGAGGCACATGATCCGTGCCAGGAGAGCTACCTGATCAGCATGAGCAGTCACATGATCAGCGCTCTCAGTCACCTGATCACTGCATGACAGGCACGGATGGGCCGCGGGATTCAGCGCCTGCTCAGCTGCCTGATAATCGCCAGCTGGGCCGCAGGATTCATGCCTGCTCAGCTGCCTGATAATCGCCAGCTGGGCCGCAGGATTCATGCCTGCTCAGCTGCCTGATAATCGCCAGCTGGGCCGCAGGATTCATGCCTGCTCAGCTGCCTGATAATCGCCAGCTGGGCCGCAGGATTCATGCCTGCTCAGCTGCCTGGATAATCGCCAGCTGGGCCGCAGGATTCATGCCTGCTCAGCTGCCTGATAATAGCCAGCTGGGCCGAAGGATTCACGTCTGCTCAGCTGCCTAATAATCGCCAGCTGGGCCGCAGGATTCATGCCCGCTCAGCTGCCTGATAATCGCCAGCTGGGCCGCAGGATTCATGCCTGCTCAGCTGCCTGATAATCGCCAGCTGGGCCGCAGGATTCATGCCTGCTCAGCTGCCTGATAATCGCCAGCTGGGCCGCAGGATTCATGCCTGCTCAGCTGCCTGATAATCGCCAGCTGGGCCGCAGGATTCATGCCTGCTCAGCTGCCTGATAATCGCCAGCTGGGCCGCAGGATTCATGCCTGCTCAGCTGCTTGATTCTTGCCTGCTGAGGCACATGATCCGTGCAGGAGACCTACCTGATCAGCACATGAGCAGTCACATGATCAGCGCCTCCTCAGTCACCTGATCACTGCATGACAGGCACGTGATCAGTGCCTGCTGAGGTGCGGGATCAGCGCCTGCTCAGCTGCCTGATAATCGCCAGCTGGGCCGCAGGATTCATGCCTGCTCAGCTGCCTGATAATCGCCAGCTGGGCCGCAGGATTCATGCCTGTTCAGCTGCCTGATAATCGCCAGCTGGGCCGCAGGATTCATGCCTGCTCAGCTGCCTGATAATCGCCAGCTGGGCCGCAGGATCCGTGCCTGCTCAGCTGCCTGATAATCGCCAGCTGGGCCGCAGGATTCATGCCTGCTCAGCTGCCTGATAATCGCCAGCTGGGCCGCAGGATTCATGCCTGCTCAGCTGCCTGATAATCGCCAGCTGGGCCGCAGGATTCATGCCTGCTCAGCTGCCTGATAATCGCCAGCTGGGCCGCAGGATTCATGCCCGCTCAGCCGCCTGATAATCGCCAGCTGGGCCGCAGGATTCATGCCTGCTCAGCTGCCTGATAATCGCCAGCTGGGCCGCAGGATTCATGCCTGCTCAGCTGCCTGATAATCGCCAGCTGGGCCGCAGGATTCATGCCTGCTCAGCTGCCTTGATTCTCGCCTGCTGAGGCACATGATCCGTGCAGGAGAGCTACCTGATCAGCACATGAGCAGTCACATGATCAGCGCCTCTCAGCCACCTGATCACTGCATGACAGGCACGGATCAGTGCCTGCGGGGGATCAGCGCCTGCTCAGCTGCCTGATAATCGCCAGCTGGGCCGCAGGATTCATGCCTGCTCAGCTGCCTGATAATCGCCAGCTGGGCCGCAGGATTCATGCCTGCTCAGCTGCCTGATAATCGCCAGCTGGGCCGCAGGATTCATGCCTGCTCAGCTGCCTGATAATCGCCAGCTGGGCCGCAGGATTCATGCCTGCTCAGCTGCCTGATAATCGCCAGCTGGGCCGCAGGATTCATGCCTGCTCAGCTGCCTGATAATCGCCAGCTGGGCCGCAGGATTCATGCGCCTGCTCAGCTGCCTGATAATCGCCCAGCTGGGCCGCAGGATTCATGCCTGCTCAGCTGCCTGATAATCGCCAGCTGGGCCGCAGGATTCATGCCCTGCTCAGCTGCCTGATAACTCGCCAGCTGGGCCGCAGGATTCATGCCTGCTCAGCTGCCTGATAATCGCCAGCTGGGCCGCAGGATTCATGCCTGCTCAGCTGCCTGATAATCGCCAGCTGGGCCGCAGGATTCATGCCTGCTCAGCTGCCTGATAATCGCCAGCTGGGCCGCAGGATTCATGCCTGCTCAGCCGCCTGATAATCGCCAGCTGGGCCGCAGGATTCATGCCTGCTCAGCCGCCTGATAATCGCCAGCTGGGCCGCAGGATTCATGCCTGCTCAGCTACCTGATAACCACAAGCTGGGCCGCAGGATTCATGCCTGCTCAGCCGCCTGATAATCGCCAGCTGGGCCGCAGGATTCATGCCTGCTCAGCCGCCTGATAATCGCCAGCTGGGCCGCAGGATTCATGCCTGCTCAGCTGCCTGATAATCGCCAGCTGGGCCGCAGGATTCATGCCTGCTCAGCTGCCTGATACTAGCCAGCTGAGGCGCAGGATCCGTGCAGGAGAGCTACCTGATCAGCACAGATGAGCAGTCACATGATCAGGCCTCTCAGTCACCTGATCACTGCCATGAGGCACGCGATCAGTGCCTGCTGAGGTGCGGATCAGCGCCTGCTCAGCTGCCTGATAATCGCCAGCTGGGCCGCAGGATTCATGCCTGCTCAGCTGCCTGATAATCGCCAGCTGGGCCGCAGGATTCATGCCTGCTCAGCTGCCTGATAATCGCCAGCTGGGCCGCAGGATTCATGCCTGCTCAGCTGCCTGATAATCGCCAGCTGGGCCGCAGGATTCATGCGCCTGCTCAGCTGCCTGATAATCGCCAGCTGGGCCGCAGGATTCATGCCTGCTCAGCTGCCTGATTCTCGCCTGCTGAGGCACATGATCCATGCAGGAGAGCTGCCTGATCAGCACATGAGCAGTCACATGATCAGCGCCTCTCAGTTACCTGATCACTGCATGACAGGCACGTGATCAGTGCCAGCTGGGCCGCAGGATCAGCGCCTGCTCAGCTGCCTGATAATCGCCAGCTGGGCCGCAGGATTCATGCCTGCTCAGCTGCCTGATAATCGCCAGCTGGGCCGCAGGATTCATGCCTGCTCAGCTGCCTGATAATCGCCAGCTGGGCCGCAGGATTCACGCCTGCTCAGCTGCCTGATAATCGCCAGCTGGGCCGCAGGATTCATGCCTGCTCAGCTGCCTGATAATCGCCAGCTGGGCCGCAGGATTCATGCCTGCTCAGCTGCCTGATAATCGCCAGCTGGGCCGCAGGATTCATGCCTGCTCAGCTGCCTGATAATCGCCAGCTGGGCCGCAGGATTCATGCCTGGTCAGCTGCCTGATAATCGCCAGCTGGGCCGCAGGATTCATGCCTGCTCAGCTGCCTCGATAATCGCCAGCTGGGCCGCAGGATTCATGCCCGCTCAGCCGCCTGATAATCGCCAGCTGGGCCGCAGGACTCATGCCTGCTCAGCTGCCTGATAACCGCCAGCTGGGCCGCAGGATTCATGCCTGCTCAGCTGCCTGATAATCGCCAGCTGGGCCGCAGGATTCATGCCTGCTCAGCTGCTTGATTCTTGCCTGCTGAGGCACATGATCCGTGCAGAGAGCTACCTGATGCA